>NW_015552566.1:1259068-1283066 GCF_001515605.1 Sinocyclocheilus anshuiensis
TGTATATATTTATGAAGGAATTGTTTGTCTATTATGCCAAAAAAAAAGTATGCGCTGACAGTTTGGCAACTGTTTGATGTGTCATTTTGGAATGTCAGGGTCGGCAGAGTTCAGTCCTGTTCAAAGCAAAAAGGAGGTCAGAGACCGAGGGCTGGGAGGGTCTCTGTCAGATAGGAAGCATGGGGGAGGGCTGTGGGACAGCCTTTTCTACATACTTAAGGCCAGTGGAGGAGGGGAGCGTGAGTGAAAGGCACAGAGTGAGGGCTTTCCTCCCTTCATTTTGAAAAGTTTATCTGGGACTCACTTTTTGGCGAGACTAGGGTACACAGAGCACCAGAACACACCAATTACAGCTGGGACAGTTTTATTGAGGAGGAACAGAGAACAAGATGTAAGAGTTGGAGAGAATGGAATGTTTTTTTCTGTTGTTGTGATAATTTTTGGATGAAGAAAAATGGTGGAAACTGCAAATTTAAAAATCTTTATGCTAAGAAATGACATTGCAAAAACTTGATTTTCTTCTTTATCTTCCTGTTTAAGGATTGGATATTCAGAGTTCATTTTAAATAAGTTTGTTTTTCTTGTTTTTCCTTATTTAGGCCCAGTTTGGAGCAGCGGAAGGTGCGTTCACGTGACGCGGCACGCTGTAGGAGGAGTCAGGAGACTGAAGTGTTTTACGAGCTGGCCCATTCATTACCCCTTCCACGACGTATCGCCTCCCACCTGGACAAAGCTGCCATCATGAGGGTGACGCTCAGCTATCTGCGCATGAACCGCTTGATCCAATCAGGTGGGTTCTGCTGAAATCGAGCTGTATGAGGTCTAGCAGTGGTCCTCGGTTGGTAGAAACCTAAAATGGGTCACAGGTCTGCGTTAATAGGGTTGTGGACAGCAGGCAGAAAACAAAACGTTATAAGTGCAACTAAATATAATCATTCATAGTTAGGTTGAGGGATGTTTGCAGTATTTTGGAGCAAATCCATCTCTATTGCACAAGTGAAAAGAAAAAACGGCCCAGACTGCATTAAACTTGGGTTAACATTCAACTAGGATAAACCTGGTTTGTGCTGACCACAATATGTTTGCGCAGGCAATTACTGGCTGCCAGGTGCATAAAGCCACTGAAAAAAATAAATAAATAAATTATTATATATTATATATATATATATGCTCTATTATCATTTCTAAATGGCTTTACTGTCACTTATGATTAACTTAATGCATTCTTGCTGAATTAAAATGTTAAAAATCCAAACCTTTGAATGATAGTGTGTACAGCTTATATAGGAGCATGGCTTATATAATATTCTTTGGCTAATATTTACTAATGTTAATATTTAATTCTTGTCACCTCTAGCAGGGCTAACCAAAACACCGACTGAAGAAACTGAGAATCCCACTGATGCCTTTTATCAGCAGGCACTGGCTGGCTTTATTCTGGTGATGACTGAGGAAGGGGACATGGTCTTCCTCTCAGAGAGTGTCAGCAAATACATCGGCATAACACAGGTAAGTGCCACCCCTACATATTGAAGTACTACATGAAACCAAAACTGTGTGAAGTTCACCAAGTTGAGAATTTCAAACATGTTGGCTGCAGTCTAGCAGCTTGTGGCCCAGGAATAGTGCCACTTTGGATTCCTCTGCTGTGGTGTGAGGCACAATGTTCACGTTACGTGTGTGACCAGACCCCTTAGAATAGGTCTGTTCCTGGGGGAACACATGCAGTCTAATGTGTTGTTTTGCTGTGTTCTGCCAGGAGGGAATTACAATGTTTCATGTAGGTTAGCATTGAATAATGAATGATGAATGAAAGAAATCAGTACAGAAATCCAACAAATTTGTATGGAGCATGATTTATGTCAATAATAATTCATGCAAAAGACACGATGCACACATGCGTAACCATGAAATCTTATACACATGACCTACAAACCTACAAACATGGCGGCGCGTTCACACGCTGCGGCTTCTCTCTCTCCTTAAATGAGTTGCATTTATAGTTCAACTATTCACGCTGAAACATGTTCAGCTGATTTTATTCCTGTGCATCAGTGCAATGCATATTCCAAACAATGTTTTTAAGTATGCCGTAAATGTGAAAAAATAAATGCAAAGAAAAGTTGGTCACATGTATGACATTTTGTATAAATTAATGTGCTAAATAAATAATTGTAATTTTTTTTTTTTTTTATATACGGTCTCTATTGTCATTATGTTTTTAAATTGCTGATTTTTTTTCTCATGTGGTTTTGTACAGCTGGAGCTGCTTGGACAGAACGTGTATGAATTTGTTCATCCCTGTGACCAAGAAGAATTACGAGACATCCTTGCCACAAGACCTGGTAATAAAAAAATTTCTAGGCCAAAGGATCTTTTCGCTAGAATTTAGCTGCTATGCAGTGATGTACTGTGTATTGAATTTTTTTGAAGTCTCATGTGCCGTGTGTAGGACTGACAAGGATAATTTTTTTTCATATTCAGGCGTTTCAAAGAAAAAGACAGAGAAGTCGACCGAACATAATTTTTTTCTTCGGATGAAGAGCACACTCACCCACACAGGAAGAACAGTTAATATCAAGTCTGCAAGCTGGAAGGTACACAAACTGTGAATATTATGTAAAAATAACTTTTTTATTATTACTATTTATGGACTATTAAATGTGTTTTAGACAGGAAACTGTAGAAAGAAAGGGTGCGTAAATGACCCAAGCCACATTCAAACTCATAGAAGTGCCATTGTGTCAATGTGCACTGCTTTTTAGTTTTGTTTTCATAAAACATTTAATGGCATGACTAGGTTTAATCAATACTGGTGTTGAACTTCCTTTAGCTATTTTCACACGCAGCACCTGTTAGCTCATCTTTAGCGGGTGTAGATTGCTCTGAGGGGTATGTAGGACAGTATCAGCATTACCGCTTCACATCAGCCCGGCTCTTTGTTGAGCGATGGGGACAAGTCCCATGAGTGCAGTGCAGTGAAGACAGACATCCAGCTACATTCAGTGCCAAGCCAGGACTCGGGCACTGGTCCAGCTTGACCGCTTGCTTCGCACGTCATGTTACACAATATTGTGTTTTCATCTTGGTCATCTGGTTTTTGTTGAGAAATGAACAAACAGTCAGTTTGAAACTTTGATTAGGATGTAAACTGTCTGAACTCATATATAGTAGAACCGTAATATTGTGAAACATTATTATTACAATTTAAAGTAACTATTGTAATAATTATCATTTACTCTAGTCTTCAGTGTCACATGATCCTTCAGAAATCAGTCTAATATCCTGATTTGGTGCTCAAGAAACATTATTATTATCTGTATTGAAATTTTTTATCACAGTTTCCACATAATTAAGGACTCTTTAATGAATGGAAAGTTCAAAAGAACAGCATTTATTTAAAATAGAACTCTTTTGTAACATAATAAATGTCTTTACTGTCATTTTTGATCAATTTAATGCATCCTTGCTGAATAAAATATAAATAAAATCACCCTTTTATGCAACTTCTAAACTGCATTGTATATTTATCCAAAGTACAGTAACTTTGGAATTACTTTATAGTTTTGTTATTTTCTAATAAAAATTCCATTAAAGCATTTTTCCATTTCTTCTCCCAGGTCCTTCATTGCACAGGACACATGCAGACGTTCAGCGGAGATAGTGAGAATGCACCCCCTGCTGGCAGCTTCCTGACTTTGCTGTGCGAACCCATTCCTCACCCCTCCAGCGTTGAATTCCCACTAGACAGCAACACTTTCCTCACACGCCATAACATGGATTTGAGTTTCACACAATGTGATGGACGGTAAGATGCATATAAATGCAATAATACATGCTTGTTTTCTTAGAAGTACACAACACACACTCAAGGTCGTAAAAGATCAAATAAATCTCATGACAGTGCAGTGTCTGATAACTGCAGTGGGTCAGCTGAGTTTCTCTGTGTAGGAGTGCACTCAGTTCGCCTCTTTGAAGCAGCGATATACAGCGTCCAAATTCGCCTTCCTACTCATGGTTTCTACCCACACATGTAAAAGTGAATCTAACGTTACTCACTCAATCTGCAAACCTAAATGAGCCTTGTAGCTGCTGATGTTTTATTCTCACTGGATGTTTTTGAAATGCGTACGTGTGACAGCTGAAGACAGATTTCATTCATGGTGTGAGAAAGCATGTGACTCGGGTTTCCTGTGTTTTTCTCTTGGCTTGCACATAGGGCACAGTATATTTATAGTATCTCAGTGTTGGGATCAGACACAACAATCACATTTTATGCTGGAGATGTCCATAAACAGCTTTTTAAATGGATGCAAATTCATATGAACTAAAAATAGTGTTTCCTTCATTGCCGTTGAACCTTCAGCTGCATGGCAAAGGAAATTAAATCAGTGATGAATCCTCCCTGAATCAGTCAGAACACTTGCTGAATCAGTTTCTGACTCACTTACTGAACTGCTGCTGAACTTACTGAAGTTTAAATTGTTATAATTGCTGACTAGCTGCTCTTATGACAATGTCTGCAATAACATTTGTGGAATAAATTAATGATGCAAAGTGATGCAAGAGTAGCAATATATCAAATCTGTACCACACGTTTTTTGCTGAATGAAAGCTTTCACTTTGGTTTCAGTAACAAATTATTTTGGTGCATCACTATAATAAATTGTATTAAAATAAGTAATAAAGTTAGGAGACTTGAAATATTTATTGACCACTTTCTGTGTTTACAGAGTCACTGAGCTCATTGGATACCAACCCGATGATCTGATTGGCCGGTCTGCCTATGAGTTTTATCATGCCCTTGATTTTGATCATGTGACCAGAAGTTTACACATCTGTAAGTTTAAGTTCATATTTTTTTCATAATACATTCAGTCTTAACCATAACCCACCCAGTTATCAACTTCATTTGTTGAAAATGACAATGTCAACAATAAAGATGTTGTGTTCTGACCACTGCTAAATGCCTTCCTTATATTTTCCTTTGCACTTGCAGTGTTCTCCAAGGGCCAGGTGTGCACCAGCCATTACCGCTTCCTGGCTAAGAATGGAGGATTTGTCTGGACTGAGACTCAAGCCACTGTCCTCTACAACAGCAGGACCTCTCAACCCGAGGCTGTGGTCTGCCTCAACTTTATCCTCAGGTACCTCAGTCAGACCTGGTGTAACATCCGTGTCATGTGCCCTATTGTATAGTAGATCATGGCATTTCATTGCTTATATACTATTATACTTTTTTATTAATATTTTATTTTTAATATGTTTGTAGAAGTATTCAGTGTTTGTGAAGTATTTATTTTTTCATTTTAGTAACTTAAAATAATTTTCTTTCAATTAGTCCCCAAGGCAACATTTCTAATTTTCATATTCTACTAAACAAATGGTTTTTAATGGTTTCAGTTTCAGTTGACAAAAATAACCCAGGTGTGAATGATGTTTCTCCCTCTCTCTGGCAGTGGTGTAGAAGAGGCGGATGTTGTGTTCTCATTAGAACAGACCTGTGAGAAACCAAAGCCCAGAGCTGAGAAGCTGAGCGTGCTGAATGAGGAGGAGGAGGATATGGAGGAGGAGAGCAGCACTGCGAAACTCTTCCTCCAGATGAAGGAGAACCCAGAGGACTTACTGCAGCTGGCACCTCATTCTGGAGACGCTGTCATTTCCCTAACAGGTGCTCAAAATCATGCTTTTCTACAGAATTTGAATGTTTGCTGTTGGTCTTAAAATCGATTTGGTTGTGCATTCTTGCACAATTGTAATGTCATCCTAATAGTGCTTTATATTATTCACAGACGGTGTGGAGTTGTCCTTCTGCCGTCCATCTAGTCCCAACACTGTCCCAGAATGCCCTCAGGACTTCTGTACGCCTGAACTCCATCGGCTCCTTTCTCCAATATTCGACAGGCCCACCAAATCTCCACCCGCTGCGGTGTGTATGCAACCCTCTACATTGCTAGTAAATCACTCGCATATGCGACTAAATCTTACTCTGGGTGACTAAATAATGTCTAACATTAGCCATTGGCTAATAAATTCTTAGATTTTACATGCCAGTATGTGTGTGAGAGGCGTTCAACCCAGATTTTCACTCGATAAACACGCTGACTGAGCGTTTGAGAGTTTCGCTCTCTGTCAAGCGATCTGTACTATTTGGATGCGCTCAATGGATCATGTCATGCGCTCAATGGATGCGCAGTATGTAGCACGCAGCGCACCTGTACTAGCCAATGGCGATTATATTGCCAAGGTGTGCGTAGAGGGTTGGTATGAGAGTTTAGTTTTTTGTTTGGGTATTTTTGATGTTTTGAATGGTTTATCTGACATTTAAGGGTCTGTTTCAGAGCCCCGCTGAAGAGCTGCCCATGGAGATGGAAGGGGTGGAAAAGTTCTTCGCCCTCAAACCAGAGGAGAGCGTAACTCTGAAAGGACAATCAGAGGTAGTTCTCAAAGTGGTTTTTAGATTTATTTCCAAACATCTCAGAAGATAAGTCGTGGGTGTTTAACACTTTCATTCTCTGACAGGCTATGGATGAGCTTGATTTGGACATGTTGGCTCCATATATCTCCATGGATGATGACTTCCAGTTGACCTTCCTGCCCCAGGGTGAAATGGCTGTACCGTCAGATATGCTGACCAAGACTTCAAGGAAACGGTAAAAAATCATAATGATGATTTCAGCATATTTAGATTGTGTCTAATCTGGTAGAATGTACCAGAATTGTTCAGAAGTTTGGGATTGGTAGGATATTTTTAATGTGTTAAAGGAAGTCTCTTATGCTCACTAAGGCTGAATTTATTTGATCAAAAATATGGTAATATTGTGAAATATTATTACAATTTAAAATTGCTGTTTTCTATTTTAAAATATTTTAAAATGTTATTTATTCCTGTGATGCCAAGCTGAATTTTCAGTAGTCATTACTCCAGTCTTCAGTTTCCCATGATCCTTCAGAAATCATTTTAATATGCTGATTTGCTGCTCAAGTCAATTTTTATTATTATTATCAACGTTGAAAACAGTTGTGTTTCTTCATATTTTTGTGGAAACTGTGATACTCTTTTCTTTTCTTTTTTTTTTTTCAGGATTTGTTTTGATAAATATTAAGTTCAAAATTTAGACGGATAAATTCTATTTATATGAAATAGAATTATTTTATAACATGTCTCTACTCTCGTTTTTGATCAATTTAATGCATCCTTGCTAAATAAAAGTTGTTTCTGTAAAAAGAAACTAATAAAAGTCCCAAACTTTTGAACGGTAGTGTATAAATCGCGTATTTAATGTCTTTCTCCACAATAGATGTTTGGAAGACGAGGAGGAAGAGGACATTCCTGTTCTGGCTGCCAAATTGGAGAAGAAACCAATGAGCGGCTCCATAGAGGAACAGCTTCTGCTCAGCCACACATTACTGGTAAGGAAAAATTATCTGTTATTTTTTTTAACCTTTACTTCTTTAGCTTCATTCACACAAAAACACTTGTTGTAGACAATATGTTTCAGAGTGTGATTTTGTTTTGTGTTTTTAGAATAGCTTGTCTGATGATGGTTTGGAAGAATTTGAATCACCACCTCAAAAGCGAAGTCAGCTCTTGACCGACAGGGACCCGCTGCTGGGCGGAGCGCAGGCATTGTGTGATACAGCAGGTACGCTGCTTATTTTAAACAGTCCTGTCCTGTTGAATATAAGATTAATTTATAAAAGCTAACTCATTAACTTTATTTTATCATTAACAGCTCTCATGAGGGACACCTTCCTGTCGCGCCCGCCTGACTTAAAGAGACCCATTGCTGAAACAATGGCATCCCTTACTTGAAGAGAAAACAATGTGGACGAGTCATCAGCGATTACAGTGACCGTTAACAAAGAGAGTTACGAATAACCCTCTTCACGCTCCGCATGTATCAGCGTAACATGTATTTCAGAGAGTGACCTTTTACGCACAAAACACAGGAGGACAATTGGCCTAGACACTCTTGTCCATTACATATGTCAATATGTCAACTATTTTTCTTTTTTTATTATTATTTTAATTTGTTTTTGCCCAAATATTATAACCAAGAGTAGTGAAAATAGACTTTAGTTAGTAGAATTAGTATAATATAGTGATTGGTAATGAGTTCTCAACAGATTTGTCATTCAGTAGATTGCGACATTTCAAACAAAAAAAAAAATGGTGGTCTGATCTCCCCTCGTTTTCTGCCGTTCAGTCCGAATTCGTCCAAAGCACAAAGGCGGTCAAAGTAGGTTCGAAATGGAAGATATACTGGTCAGGATATGTTAGAAATAGTGTTAACATGTTGTTCTACCACTTGTAGCCTTAATCTAAACCTATAATCTCATAACTTCAAGCATAACCTCACTTGACTGTAAGTTTATCAGAAAGAAGCTTGACGAGAGGATTTCTTACAGCGGTTCTGTCTAGAATCATGGGTTAGAGCGGTGAAGGGCTGACTTTGAGTGGATGTGATCATGCTTTTGAGTTCATAGATTATTCACTGAGGCCATAGCTGACAAATGCAACAAATACTCTATTGGTGGTCATCTTTTAATAAAGCATTTTATATACTTTTGCAATTACAACTTGTAAGTGAATCTATACTTATGTGTCTTTGGTGTTGAACTACAAATATTACTGTTTTCTGTTCTTGTGTCACCTCCAGTATGATCTGTAATGGTTTTCAAAGAGGCTATGGTGTTGATGCTGCAGTCGTATTGACCGAAAACCTTGTCTGATGTCTTTTTGAATCCTAAAATGAGATGCTAACACGACAAATGTGCTAATCAGTTGGTTGAAAGCATTTGCAGCAAGCGATCGTCTTTGGTTTTGTCGTTTGTTGATGTTTCTAGATCATCTTTTATGCAGCAAAGGCTTTTTTATTTTCCATTTGACTGTGAATCAGATATATTCCCTTGATTTCTGTAGCTAGTACAGACATGACTCAAGGGGCCTTATTCAAATGGTGTCCAATAAGACATATGCCTTTCTCATATGGATAACAGTTCTTCAGATATCTTAGACTTTTGTGTATATCACTTTGTGTATTTTTGCATCATTTATTTCCAATGTATGTACACCTTGTATTGACTGATAAATAAATAAAACCTTTTAAATGCATTCCAAAAGTGTTGTGTGCTTTTTTTTTTTATGTACAAACTTCAAAACATCCACAAGCACATTTCCTCATTGAATAATCAAAAGCTTTCCTTGTTTTCCACACACTGTTTTCACGTTTTGCCACACAACTCAATATTAATTGAATAAAACTTGTCTGAATCGATAAATAGAACATGTTTTGTAAGGAACCGTTCACACAGAACGCGTTTATGCATTCAAAAACACCAGACATAGCAGCGGGAAGAATGCACGATCTCGAGACCTTTTTTTGTTGTTTTTTTAAAGCTTCCTTAAAAGCGTATTTTAGCGTTTTAAAAACGCACTAGTGAGCGAGTTGCTGTGCAACCGACAAATATGCCTACATTTTTACATAAATTAAAAAGCATAGTGGAATCAAGCACAGTTTGTGTCAATATCCAATCTAATATGAAATCTGAATTATGAACAATATTAATAGACATTATCCAACGCTTTCCATGCAGAACTTTTCAACGTCAAAATTGGTCTGTTATAAACCATGTGGTTAATGCATAAAAGATTGCGGTGTTATTTTGCTTATTTAGTAAAAAGCAAACTATTTTCCAACAATCTCTAATGAAGATTAATAATAAACAAAACTTTCCCTTGCACGTGTGTGCAGTACTGCGTTTGACCTTAAAATGGAGATAAGGCCTGCTGCCAAGTCTCTAGTCTACAAGGTAAAACAGTTACACTTTTTTTCTTATCAGACAGAGTACTAAAGTCGCCAAATATTAGCAGAATGTTCTATAAACAATTGGGCAAGAATAAGTTTCACCTTAGGTTGCTCCAGATTGTAATAATTCAACCAGCTAGCTAGCTGGTTTTACTATAACTCATTTGAAGATTTGCCATCCTTTAGTGCAGAATCAGGAAACCAGATTAGCATTACATTCAAAGAGGCTTTATGTAGGTCAAATGTAAGTGTGTAGGCCTCTCTCTGTTACTTTCTGTTTCAATATAACATTTCCCATGATATCCTCTTATGAGTCTTTTAATCCACCATTGATCTTTTTGCTCAAACTGGATTGAAAACAACTGTTAACAAGCTTGAACTCTGTATTGGAGCTGTTGTCAACCACACCATTACACGTAAACCACTGGAAATTTTAGTTTTAGCGAGTTTTTTCGGATATTATAACCTCAGAATGTTATAATAGAATGTCTCTTAATAAATGTGTTAAACACCACTCACAAACCATAGAAAGATTTAAAATCCTTTTTAATAGCAAACATTCCATTCATAAAGTTAAAAATGTATTATTATTACTTTTACATATACTATTTGTGCAGAATTATATACAAGATATAATGATGTAAATGTTACATATCATAAAATGATTAACAAATAATACCACACAAAACATTCAAAGCCCATTCAGCAAGCATACTTCAAGTCTGTTCCCCTGTTCTATATGTTAATGCAATATTTAACAATAGATAAATCTGTTCAGGTGGAAGGAATTAAAAATTTAATTATATATACTACATCCATCAGTCAACAGGCACAATCCCAATCCAGCTATTACATTCAGTCAATCTAAATGCTCTGAGAAACACTGAATGAGGTGAAATCATATTCTTTCCATGCTAATCTTAAGTCATAACTCTGAAAATGTAACTACACAGCATTTCATTCTTACAGGAATGACTGCAATACCTACATCATTAAATAAAAGTCATTCAGTAATCATAAAAGTCCCCTTAAAACACCTTGTTTCCCCTCACGGAGGGGAGACGGTAGCCACGTCTCCAGCTGGTCGGTGAAAACATTGACATAATCAATATTGCAGCACGTTGCCCAGGAAAACAAAACGTATCTGACCAATAAGGTCATTGCGAAACATCTACACCAGTTCTTCACTGGTATTTAAGCCAAAGAAGGATGAATCCACAATCAAAGGCAGAAAGAAAAGTCACAAGGACTCCTGTGCAAGAAAACGAACAATCAAAAAGCTAAGAGTGAGTTCATTAACGTCCAGTAATTAGTTGTTTTTATCAACAGAAAGTGCACTTTGCAAAGCCCGCTCGCCACTGTCGTTCTCAGTGTCTCTGGATCGTGATTGGACCTCTTCGTAAGGAGGCGGTGGAGTCTCTGTGCTCTGACTGGCTGTGTTGGTGCAGTGATTCGAATCGGGGCGCATGAGCGAAGTCAGCGGACTGTGTTCTGATCCATCCTGGGTCAGCAGGAGCTGAGTGGGTCCACGGAATGGCGGGAGTCGTTGGCCCCAACTGCTGTAGATTGCCTCCTCGTACGTGGGAAGAGCTACAGGTAAGCCATCTACAACAAGGTCCAACTGATCCGAGGAACGCCTGATGAGAAAGACACAACAGTTAGTGTCATGCTGATATACACTGCCATTCAAATGTTTGGGGTGGGTTTTGAAGGAAGTATGTTTTGTAAAGAAGTCTCTTATGCTCATCAAGCTCATTGTTTGCTCAAAAATCAGCGAAAACAGTAATATTTTGAAACATTATTGCAATTTAAAATGAATGTTTTCTATTTGAATATATTTTAAAATGGAATTTATTAGTTACATTTTTAACAGCCATTATTTCCATCTTCTATGGAAGCTTATTTCTTCCAAGCAAAAAAAAGGTAGTTGCAATTTTTTTATTTACATCTTGCTATTCTGAGGGGAAAAAAAATCATAATTGTGAGATATAAATTTGCAATAGCAAGGAAAAAAAATTCAAGCTTCTTTCTGCCATGGATCATGGATAAAAAAATGTAAAAAAAATTGGTAATTACTTTTTTCTTGCAATTACGAGATATCTCACAATTTAGACTTTTCATCTCAGAATTTTGAGTTTAAATTTTGCATTTCTGAGTTTATATCTCACAATTATGAGTTTATATCTTGCAATCCCAATAAAAAAAAGTCACAGTTGTGAGATATAAACTGTGGCGGAAATGAGCTTCGATAGTCTTCAGTGTCACATGACCCTTCAGAAATCATTCTGATATGCTGTTATGGTGCTCAAGAAACATTTCTTATGAATGCTGAAAAGACTTGCGCTGCTTATTTTTGTGGAAACCATTTTTTCAGGATTCTTTGATGATTAGAGAGTTCAAAAGAACAGCATTTATTTGAAATAGAAATAATAACATTGTAAATGTCTTCACTGTCACTTTTGATCCATTTAATGCGTCCTCGCTGGAATAATAGTACTTTGATGTAGTATTGACCCCAAACTTCTGAAAAGTTGTGTAACCATGTGCATTTCAATTGTGTTTTTTTTATAGTTCATACCGTTGCGTTCGACAGGAGAATAGACGGGATTTGATGACCAAACAGGCTGTTGTGGTGAGAAGGAAGATGGACACACCAATAGCAGTCGTAGCCACACTTGGGATAGAGTTGACTATGTTTTCTTTTTGTTCAGCATGACCCTCTGTTAAAAAAAAAAACACACACACAAACCATTTAAAGGCATCCGTCAAAGAGCTTGACGTACAAATCAAGGCTGGATGCCAGGCTTTTGGAATAAGCGGTTGAGCGAGGTTTACATCCTTTGATTCGGATTCTATGACGCGAACGTTTTCTGAAGGCTTTACGTGCATCACAGAAAAAAGTAGTACTGGTTAGTTTGGTGACTTTGCTAACTTCCTGCTCAAGCTGTTGGTTTCCTCTCAAGACATGTTTCAGCTCAGACAAGGAAGTGAGCGCGCTGAATGAAGCATCATGGTTTTTCCCCCTCCTTAGTTTAGGAGTTTACTTCACTACCGGTGACTGGAGCTTATTTAGGTCATTTATATTAATGGTTCTGCTTTTGCAATGTCTTCTTCCAGCACATTTTCTTCATTCAGAATGCAGAACTATTGGACGTCTGATGCAAGATGGAAAGCCTGCATACGCCACTTCCAGTCTTTCACATCAGTCTATTACTTCGAAAGACGGTAAATGGCTGGATTGCGGTGGTTGTGTCAAGTATTCAAAATGCAAACCCAATTTTTTCTTTTCTCTTACCTGGTTGGGGCATGCAGACGGGCACTGCTGGACGCCATTCCCCATGCTGACACTTTGACCGATGGTGGCGTTTGGGTAGAATGTAGCCGGGCTCGCAGAAAAAGCTAATGATGCTCTTTTGAGGGAAACCACGACAGGGAGAGGGTTCACAGCGGAAACCTCCATGCTCGGGTACGAGCGGGTGGGAGCAGTTCTTGCCTTGAAATCAGACAGATAAAATAGAAATGACCTTGATAAGATAAAATTCAACTTCTACATGTAGTCTTTGTATTGTGTTGGTTTCAAATGGTTTTGAAAACTTTTATACTTCCTGTTTTGATTTTTTTCTGCATGTTGGTTGTACCAAATAACTTTAAAATGGCAAATATTAGCAAAGAAAGTAGTGAAAATAATAATAATTGTATTCATAGTTGATACAGTATTATTATATTATAAAATTCGAAATAATATTAATAATAATTCATGCTTTCTTTACAATAACTTGTAATTATTCATCTTTTTCTTCATTATGATGACATTTTTGCACATAACGTCTAGAACAGTTTTAAGTAGTGAAGCAATTTTGTTCAAATATTTTTCTATTGAAACATTTTTTGACAAACTAATTATGAAATTATTCAAACAAATATTGTATATTACATATTAGCTGTTCTAATAATTATGAATAGTTATAATAATATGACTATAACTATTTATAATTCATATGATTATCTGTTTAATAATTTTTTTAAGAATTAAAGCCATTTTAATAACTTTTCCATTTTTTTTAATGAATCTTATTTTCTTCATTATGATCAGGAAGGGTTTACATTTCGAACCTCCCAAAAATATCCAAATTCACTGTAAAATACACGTATTCAAGACATTGTAATTGCATTTTTAATGCATTTTTGAATAAATTAATAGATTGAGCAAGATAGATTGGCCTACTATACAAAGTTTCATAAGTGATTATTGCCAAAATGATAAGTTTACAATCTTTACTAGCGGCTTTGAGAGGAAGCTAGCGGCTGGTTATCTGGAAGAGGAAGATGTGGGTTGCTGAAAGGAAATTGTCATACCTGTGGTGAAGTCTGGCAGAGAAGCCAGCATGAGAGCCCCGCAGCTCAGGGCAGTACGCACACATGACCAGAGAAACAATCGCTGTGCAGACATCAAAACACCTGTCCTGCTGACACAACACACAAACAAAAAAAAACAGAGCTCAGGAACCTGCAGCCATTCACTTATCAGCAGTTTCCATTACTAGATCCACAGCTACTGCACTGCAAGCGTCATTCAGAGATGCATTTTAAGTGCATTACATGTGTGACTAACAGGGCGTTTTAAACCATTAACCACATGTTGGAGAAGAGATGCATCTACAGCTGGCCGTGCAACAGCTGGCACACACCACACCCAGCCTGTGACCCTAGAATAACACGACCTGCACAACCCAGAGAGCAATTTCCCATGCCAAAGGTGGCGTTAAGTGACAGTGACACTTGATAGTGGTCTAAAAATGACTAGCAGCTTTGCCACAAGTGGAGCAAGATGTACACAAAACATCTCCAGAACCATAAACACTGAACGCTTGCTTTTATTTCTGCAATGGTGTAGTCATCTGTGTAACATGCGGGATTGTCCCTTCTTGGCAGCGTGACATTTTCACACATAAAGCTTGGCACAAAACAGACCACAACGTGGGCGGCTTGCTGCCACCTCCTGTACTAAATACATTATTAAACTGTGGAACACTAATGTGAGTGTCCACAGTAAGTGCATTTTGCACAAGGATTATATGAACTGCATACTGCAACTGCAAGTTGTATTGTGCATTATGTATATTATTATGTGTACTGTGCATAGGGAGAATATTGTATACACTCTTAAAAATAAAGGTGCTTCACGATGCAATAGAAGAACCTTTTTTACCTAAATGGTTCCATAAAGAACCTTTAATATCTGAAGAACCTTTCTGTTTCAGATGGCATCGCTTTATTTTTAAGAGTGTAGATATATTATGTTCTACTGTCATGACTGCAAATATGGACAACAAACTCAGATCGTCAGTATTGGAATGATTAATAAATGCACTAAGTGCAAAGCACCTAAATAAATGAAATGCAAAGAAAAAAAATAAAGGTACATTTAGATTAGCAGAAAAATAATAGCATGAATGTTATTATTTATGATTTACAATGCAGTTTGTTTGTATTGTCTCAATATATTTGTATACATTTTTTTTTTTTTACATATTGTATTATTAAAAGCAGAAAAAAATCTATAAAAAATCCTCTTTATATGGCATATGGTTATGGAACACAAAAATGTAAAAATAATAATTAGCATTATCAGTCACAAAAATTGCAATTCTCTACACATTTTTCACTACAGCACATTTGTGTATATGACATAGTGACAATAACATTTTTTGATCTGCAAACAGTCACAAATTGGTGTAGAAACAATTTCACTTAGAAATTGCTAGTAAATTTTACAAACAGTTGCAAAAAAATGTATTAAACGTGAAATATTTAAGTAGAAAAACAAACACTCCAATAATCTTTGTTTACACTTTGGAAACTATTTTTAAAGTGTATGGAGTTAAAATGTGCAATTGCGGTGTTATATTAAAACACATTTACACACAACTGCCTTTAACTGAAAAATGAGTGTTTACTATTGTCACTTTGCATTATTGACACACTATTTTCCTAATTAATGCTGTAGTTACTTTGACACAATCTGTATTGTTAAAAGCGCTATATAAATAAAGGTGACTTGACTTGACATTTTTCTTTTAACTGGCATTTAAACCGCTAGTTATGGGTATGATGGGAAACATCACTGACATATACGATAAAAGAGAACTAACTGATCTTTGATTCTTCTGCTCTGCTAATCAAGCCATTCATCTAACAATGCTGATTCTGTTCGTCACTGCCCTTCACTATAACATTGTACAAAACCCATGTGTGATTTAATAGCACTGTTCACACGCTTACTGTAGGTTTGTGAAAAGGAAGACAGGTGCACAAAAGCTCTATTGTTGCATCGTATTGTGTGTTAAAGTCTGATCCAAAACGAAACTCACCTGGCAATGCAGCTCGCGGTGATGTGAGGTTATAAAATCGATCTAGCGCAGTCGCTTCTTTAGTGTGTTTTCATTTACGAGGGATCCGTCAAAGATTTCAGATGACTTGGCACACAACCTGTGCCCCCCGGCTGAATGGGACCTGATTCAACAAGTGCATCTATTCTAGAGCAGCAGCTGTCAGATGACTCACCGCACAGCTGAGTTATCATGCGCAGCTCGAGCTGATTGGTCGCCGGCCTGCGCCCCGCCCCACAGCGACTAGAAGGGACCGCCCACATTTGGCCATCATATTCTGGAAACCGAAAGCAATTCGTGGAAAAGCAGTAGGCTGTGGTTTTATTATTTATACAAATATTTTTACGACCACACCTATAGCGCACCCGCTTCCCTATTTGGCTTAAAACCTGAGGAAGAGACAGAAAACAGAAACAAAACAGAAGTGATAAAATACAGGACGGATGCACCGCCTGTGAGGGAAAAAGAGCAATAATATGCACCGACGGTGGCTGCGTTTTAAAAGCTTGTAAGCTGCCTAACTAGACTGCATTTCTGGCCATCATAGGGGACATACATTTTTCATATTAATCGTTTTGATATCACGACTGACGTTGACATATGCATATACACTCTTAAAAGACAAATTGTCTAATGTTTCTGCTTATTTTCACATTTTAAATTATTAAACAACTATATTTTTACATAATGCATATTTTAATATAATGCATGAGTTCACTGAAAGTACTTTCCCAGTTCACACCATCTAATTATCACATCACAAAGGTCATCATGTCAACCAAAATGACTAGGATACATACATCCTGTGCCAATATGACAGCTCTGTACACCATACTTATGTTCATCTCAAGAGCAAAATCATACTACCACATCTGGCTTAAAGAGTGAAATGAGGGAGCCAAAAGATGGTTTAAAAACTGTATTTGAAGAAAAAAAAATCAGTTTAAAGTCCATTTTACCACCAGTAAAAATTCACATATTATAGAGGGAACTCTGACATTGGTTGTGCACCAAAAATGACAATACATAGAAATAAAAGGAGAAAACAAAAGAACCAGCATGAACCATTTTATACTTCACAACAACACAGGCCTGTCAGTAGCAGTTCCAAATAGATGTTGAAGATTAGTCCAAAACAAGTCTGTCAGATATGGGGGAACATCAACATCAAGAAAAAGTTCATGCTTCGATTTTATCCCACCTTTAAAATAAGTTTCTTTAAAACTATCTACATGATGAAAAAAGGAAATGATGATAATAGAAATTTAAAAAATACAGTGCAAGATTAATTAGAAACCTATTAGGCTTAAAATAAGTCAACAGCAGAATATGGGTGATCCATTAGGTTTAATGCAGAGACAATCTGAAACAGACTAAGTGAGAAAAAAATGAAAGCCATATTAATATACAATGTACCTTTTCCAGATAGCATTTGCAGTACTGTTTGAAAGCACCACGTGAGGAACAAAATCGGAAACAAAACAAAAAAAGCAGATCATTATCTTACCACATAAGAGCTCATGCTCTGATCGGCCCTGGGAATGCAATTCAGAAAATAGAGAAGTAATTTCTGAAAGTTATTCAACACGTTCACTGGATCAGTCTTTTGAGAAAGTCATGCATTACGCCATTTTGCTCACATCCATTCACACTTCCAATCAAATAAGGCTTGTGGTATCCTCTTTATGAACAGTCAATAGTCATTAAACATTAGCAGATGAATTAAAAAAAAAAAAAAATGTGTGGCTGGTCACAAATCAAGTAGCATACTGTGGAGAATGTGTTCAGTTTCAGTTCTTCATTAAAGATGCATTACGGCGGTTTTTCTTTGTTTGTAGGAATGCTAACCTCATCTGTTGTTTCAGTGCACTGAGAATGTTAAACAACTACCTAAAATACCTATGAATGCTATTCTCTCAATTTCATTATTTATTCCTCTCCGATTATACATTTACATGCATGTACATACTTTGCTCCAATGCCTGATTGTCATTATTTTTGTTTCACCTCCTGAAAAAGTAACAGTTCCAGTATGTAAAGAAATGCCATCAAAAACTTTTACTGGTGGAAAAAAACAAACAAACAAATTCTAGTAGTGTTTTTATATTAATTACGTCTGTCAATAATGGTCATTAATTTTCTCAAACCTTCACATCTACAATTAGAGCTATTGTTGCTGTGTTAACAGTTTAGGCCCTCGGCAAAAGAACACGTTTTTTTAGAAAAACTCAATATACACAACAGCTACCGCTTCAGTCTAGAATTAATCTCTACAATTCATCTTTAAACAATTTGTAAATTACCGAATGTAAATGTGACCTCAATCTTCTCACAAACGTGCATTCACTCGATTCTCATTAATGATCAGCTAGTATTCACACGTAGAGTCACTATACGAATCAGATTAATTTTGAAACGGCCTTTTAATGTTTTTTTTTTTTCCCTTAAATTTTGTCAGTGTTCACATCCACTTTGGTCCTGGATCTTTGTGACTGAGCAAGAAAAGATAAAAGTCTTAAAGGGACAGTTAACCCAAAAAATAAAATTCTGTCATCATGCACTCACCCTAATGTCGTTTCAAACCTATATGACTTTCTTTCTACTGTGAAACATATAAAATGCCATTTTAAAAAAAATGGCCAAAACAACACTAAAGAAGAAAGGACGCTACACAGGAAATGATGGTGAATAAATGACAGAATTTTTCTATCTGGGTAAACAATTCCTTTAACGTGATATAGTGTACTCCGACTAATTAGTATTATAAACCTTCAGTATTTCAAACAGTCTTTGGTTGTTCCACTACTCTTCTCTTAATCCTCGAACGTCATGGTGCTCTTACAACAAAACGTCGTAATGTACATGACCAATTACACGAGTACTACAGCCTATATTTTAGTGCGTGGGATTAATCGCGATCTATATCTATATGGTCCACTTCCTTTGAACAAGCTCTCATAAAGTAGAGCATACGTAACGCTCAGCTATACATTCATATAGTTCAACATCTCTCCGACAAAACCAACCATAATGAATCCTTCAGAGAAAGGCCACGATACTTCAAAGATATAAGCTACTTAACTGGAGGATTTGGGCGCACATGAAAAGACAGGCTGCCCTACATTGAAAACAACTCAATCTCTTCAGCTAATGTGGCGTGGCGCCGTGGTGAAAGTTTTGGAAGAAAAAAAAAAAACCCTACACCCAACCCTTCCCCCCTTTATTATATAAAAAAGTGGAACAATGAATCAAAGGAGGAAGTCTGATATTGGAGTGCAGCTCAATCTCAGAACAGTTTAAAACATCACACTGTCACTCAAAACACAATTTGAAAACCAATATAACTCTCTACTTTCATTAAAACAAAATAAAAAAAAAAAAGTCGGGAAGCTCCAGTGTTTATCATTGCTTAGGGTTGTAAAAGGAGCCTAGAGTTTCCTTTTTTTTTTTTTTTTTTTTAGTAAAAGGTTTTCTTCAGTAGCTGTTTTCCTGTTAAAAATGGATTAATGAGTAGTGTGGTCATGGTGCAAAAGATGAAGTGCAGGGGAAAAAAGCTTGAGTTTTGGTACGAATCCATAAAACTGTTGCATTTTCATAATGTCTAGACCTCCTTAACTCTGTTCACCCAAAAGTCTTAGAGATCAAGCATGAAACCACCTAGAGAACACGTTCTCGTGTTTCTGAATTAGCCAGAGAGGGGAACCTCTTCTAGCAGAACACTGTGAAGGATCTAATCATGTCTATTTCATGTCACCAAATTTGGTGTATTCTATAGTGGAATAAAAACAGTGGTAAAAATGTTTGGGAAAAAAACCCTCTTAATGTCCATAGCATCAATGGCCTTTTCTCCTAAAAGTCTTGACCTGTACAATCATTTCAGATGTTTAAACTGTGCAGAGTACGGACTCCATCTTTGCATCTGGGTCTTTGCTTTGAGCTCAGAGGGCCTGACAGATCCCGCCCCGATTTCTCTTCTCATCTCATGCGGTTTTGTCTCATGAGGGGAACAATGCAAGAGGGAGGGCCCGCTTTACTCAGGAAGGGATGCTTTAGCAGCTCTTGAGCTGTGGCCCTCTGGGCAGGATCTCGCACGAGCATCCTGTCCAAGAATCCCTTGAGAAGTGGCGAGACCTGTGGATACAGAACAGTGCCAAATGTGCTTAATCTGGTCAATACACACTGGCTTAAACATTAATCTCTTTCTGCCCACATGGTTAAGCAAAAGGAAATGGGTGTACCTTGTGGAGGTTTTTGAGCTTGGGTGGCAAATTGTCTCGGATCATCTTCATGGCCTTGAGCGGAGGCTCATTGAAGTACGGCGGCTCTCCATCCACCATTTCAATAACCATAATTCCAAGTGACCAAATATCCACCTGTAGAAACAGTCTGAAATGTGTGAGCTGCAGTGCTGTCAGAAGTAACGCATCATATGTAATAAAGAGGGGTGTGGCTTGCCTCTGGTCCATATGGGAGTCTTGAGATGAGCTCAGGGGCCATCCAATAGGGAGTTCCTACAAGAGACTTCCTGCGCTGCACATCTTTTGAGACCTGGGCACAAAAGCCAAAGTCTGACAGCTTCACCTGCAAATTAAAACAAAGATAAAACTTAAGATATATACACAAATCAAGACTTTTATTTAGCCTCGTTTTTTTCATTGGTTGGGATTACTTTGAAATTATGCATCTACATTATTTCTCTTAAGGTGTTATAATATACTGCTGGTGTTTTTCCAGAGTGGTTAGATTGATATTAACAACATAAGAGACAACGGAAGTTCTGTTAAGCTGCATAAAGACAAACCATTAATACTTCAAGATTTTATTAAATTACATTTTAATCAAGAAGCGCACGTGATTGTTCTCGTGCACAGCATGATCACTGGCAGTGCGAGCGCTCTTCACAGATCACGTGTACAAGTACACATGCGACAGTTCAAAAAGCAGCTATCTGTCGGTCAGATTATTATCAAACTGAGTCAGAACGTAGTATTATTTCACTATAATTTTGGTACCAAAGAACCAGTGCATTTGACATCCTTAATGCAGATAGAAATATTAAATCATGACATTTATAAATGTGTAAATAATCATCTGCTGGTTAATATTTTAATTCTCATCATGCTCTAAAACATTCAGTTAAATGAAGTTACACCACTAAAGAGCATGTGAAAGTGAAAAAAGTTGTTTGAAATAAAATGTGAAAAAAGTGGGGGAAAAAAAGTTTGCATAACAAATAATTGCTTAATTAGCTTCAGTAAAGCTTGTCAAATTTTCAGTGGAAAGCTTGTGCAATACTTGCTTGACTAACTACACAAGAAATTATGCCCTCTGGGATATTGCATTAGAAATAGCGTCAGAAATATGCAAGAGGAAATGAAACATGTATGGTCAAACACATAACACAGACAATCAGCCCCTGCCGAGAAACAGCGGAGGGTGGCTGAAAGAACTTCCGCCTGTTTCAACCACAGACGCAATGAAGTACAGACCCCTTCTAACAAACCACTGCCTATTTCAGCACCAACAAAAAAAGATACGGGCTTGGTATCATGGCCGGAAATTGCAAGAAGTATGTGTCTATAACATGGATCTACCAGTGTTTGAGGTCTCTTAAGTCAAGTACTAAAGTAAATGATAGTTATGTTATTGTGGTTCAGCACTTGGTCAACAATTTAATTCTGCTTTAGTACACTGCTGACTTAATGACACATTTAGATCCTCTTCTCACACGAGTGGACATGCAGGTCTGAGAACACAAAAGAACAGGTCTGTTAAAAACCTGTTTAAACATCAACGCTGAGGTTCTCAGAAAACAAAACAAAAACACAATGGCAGCGAGCAGGGCAGTTTTCTGAGCTCATAACACAAGTCAAGACATGACTTGTAAGGCTGCAGCTCTGCAGACAGTAGGCCCAAAGAACTAGTTACCATCTGACGTAGTTTAAGTAGATTTTTCTTTAAGAACGGTGAGGGACTTACCCTGCCATCATGGGTGAGAAGAATAGAATCACTCTTAATGTCTCTGTGAATGACTCCCTGGGAGTGAAGGACCGAGAGAGCTTTCAGAACAGACAGACACACGGTGGCAATCTGCTCCTCATTCATCCTGAAAAAGACACAAATAAAATAATGGAAATGTTAAACATTGAACGAAATCTTTAAAGGCTGATAAAATGATCAAACAGACAGAATGCCATGCCAAAGAGGACTGCTGTGATACCCTGCCACCTAGTGGTACTGCACTGTTGCCCAGTAACAGGTGAATGGGCTTTAAACGTAAACGTATTTCACATTTGTATTACAATATGTATATTTTTATAATTTATTAGCAAATGCATTTTTTTCTGTCATAAAGACAACAGAATGATTTAATTCCTAAAGGTGTCTGGTCTTATGGTTGATCATATGTTCATTTTAGAGTCTTATTCGGTGTGCTGAAAAATAAAATACTTATTTTATTTAAATTTTTTTAAGCGTGTGAATAAAATAAGACTTTTTTTTTTTAAATGTGCAGATAAATAAAAAAATAGATATAAAAAGAAAAACAAAATTAGTCATTATAAACAGAATCTGAAAGTACATATGATTAAGAATATAACAGAGAGTAACTGAAAAACAATTAGTGATTGGACTTCTAAGAAACACCTGCCTGGTATGTGTGACTATGTCAGTCAAAGCTCCACCCTCAAGAAACTCCATGACAACCCAGAGTTCATCGCCTACTAAGTAACTGTTGTACATCTCCACCACGTTCTCATGGTGATAGTCCCGCATGATCACCACCTTAGAAACAAGAAACAAAGCCAGCAGAATGTTTCTATTTAAAAATCTCATTAAGTGGATAAGTAAAGATTTTGTGGGAGGAAAATCAACCAGCAGTAAAAATTTTCACACAGTGCCATCATGTACAATCTACAAACTGAGTTTCACTGAAGAAGCATTTTGGTTTTTCTGTCGCTGATTGGAATTTCAGCATTAAGCTCCCATGTGCTGCATAGCACACACAAACACCTTTTCTGAACAACCAATTATAACACTAATCTCCTGTGGATTGCACCCACCTCGTTAAACAGCAATTCTCGTCGCTGCTGTTTTCGCAGATCCATCTTCTTCACAGCCACCAGCTTGCCTGTGGTCTTCACTGTAGCAATACAAACAATGCCGGTGGAACCTTCCCCGATCTTGATGTAGTTGTCCAGATAAGTGCGTGGGTCCCCAGGGTCAACCACCATCTGCAGGGCAGCACGGAACTGCTCGTGGGAGACCCGCTGCGGCTCCCTATGAGGTGAGCGCGTCTGCTGTGGGGGTGCAGCCTGGCCTGACGGTTTTGGTGCTGGGGGCATCTGCTGACTGTGAGGGGGCTCGGGGCCTAAGGCTGGGTGGGAGGCGTGATGCTGGGGCTCTACTCTGTGCTGCCCCTGAGAAGCACTTTTACTGCCACTGTTTCCACCCCGGACTGCCCCGGTAGAAGGACCGTTGTGGTGGGAAGGTTCATGAGATTTTCCTGGTTTTAAATCCTGCATAAACATAAATAAGAGTATATTTTGAATAATAATTAAAGAATATATTATGATAAAATATATTTAAATTAAATAAATTATACTACATATGTATATGTATATATACATACACATATACATACATATATACAGTGGTGTGAAAAAGTGTTGGCCCCCTTCCTGTTTTTTTTATTTTTTATATATTTGTCACACTTAAAAGATTCAGATCATCAAACAAATTTTTATATTACACAAAGATAATGCAAGTAAATACAAAATGCAGTTTTTAAATGATGAT
>NW_015552566.1:1283479-1283792 GCF_001515605.1 Sinocyclocheilus anshuiensis
CAAAACCTTAATTTAGTTTTTCTTGAGCCATTCAGAGGTGGACTTGCTGGTGTGTTTGGGATCATTGTCCTGCTACATAACCTAAGTGCGCTTGAGCTTGAGGTCACATGGCCGGACAGTCTCCTTTGGGATTTTCTGATAGAGTGCAGAATTCATGGTTCCGTCAATTATGGCAAGTCGTCAAGGTCCTGAAGCTCCAAAGCAGCCCCAGATCATCATACTACCACCACCATGTTTGACTGTTGGTATGATGTTCTTTTTATGAAATGCTGTGTTGGATTTACGCCAGATGTAACGGGACACACACCTTCCA
>NW_015552566.1:1283923-1291152 GCF_001515605.1 Sinocyclocheilus anshuiensis
AATCGCAATTAATCGCATCCAAAATAAAAGTTTTTGTTTACATAATATATGTATGTTTACTGTGTTTATTTATTATGTGTATATATAAATACACACACATACAGTATATATTTTGAAAATATTTACATGTATATACATTTATATAATTATATTATATATAAAAATATATAATATATAAACAACATATACATATCTTTCGTAAATATATACATGCATGTGTTTGTATTTGTACATAAATATACACAGTACACAACTTTGTATATTATCATTTAAAATATAATATTTGCATGTTATTATATAATAAATAATTCTATATAAATAAAGGTAAAATTTATATATACATTTTTAAATTATAAAATGTTATATTATAAATTATGCTATATACACATTTATTTTCATTTTAAAAGTATTATTTTTCATATATTATATACTATACTATAATTTATTTTATTTTTATTTGTTTGTTTATTTAACAGGGACAATACACTAGGCATTGTTACACACAGACAACCGATGCCGTGTACATAGGGCATGTAGCATAAAGCTAGTTTGCAGCTCTCGTCCCTGGTTAGGCTTTTACATAAAATCAAACGCTATATACACATTTATTTTCATTTTAAAAGTATTATTTTTCATATATTATATACTATACTATAATTTATTTTATTTTTATTTGTTTGTTTATTTAACAGGGACAATACACTAGGCATTGTTACACACAGACAACCGATGCCGTGTACATAGGGCATTTAGCATAAAGCTAGTTTGCAGCCCTCATCCCTGGTTAGGCTTTTACATAAAATCAAAACAACCAAATAAAAAACAAACAATCATCACAAGAAACAAAACGACTACAAATAAACATATATATACAGATAACTGTGTGTGTATATGTTGTACATATTGTCATACCTAAGCCCATATACAACTTTATACAAAGTCACAAACATAAAATGTAAATCAACCTGCATACAGAAAGAAAATGTAAACTAACCCAGCCCGAATAAGCCTGAGGTATGTACTCAATGTTCACATCGCTGTAAAGATTTCAGCCATTGTTTCAGCTTTGTGGAGAAAACTGTGAGTTCTGATTGCAACTTTAAATCAACAGGCATGATATTCCATAGATGTGAACCTTTAACTGAAAAGGATGATTGACCCACAGTACCTATAGTGTAATTTTAATACAAATTTACATAGTTTAATTTATAATATAAATACATTTTACTATATAAAAAAGACAATTATTATATAATAAAAATGTACAACACTTAGCAGCCCAGCCCTATTATACCCTATTATATTACTGTTTTTATTAAACTTTTTATAAACATAAAAATATACACATAGCATTTACTTAAAATATTAATACTTAAAGGGGTGGTTGACTGTTTTTTTTCTAGGCTTAATTGTGTTTATGGGGTGCAGTCTAACATGTGTTAATGCTTAAAAAAAACACAATATTTTTAACATAATTTACCTTTATTCTACACTGCTCCGTCCCTTCTCTTATAAACGCGCTGATCATTTCCTGCTTTTATGAAGCCCATCCCACCGAAAAACGCAATGGGCCCAGATTGGTTAGCTGGCCCAGAGTGTTGTGATTGGCTAAACTGCCTCAAGTGCGCGTCTAATCATCCCGCCCCTCACCTCAGCGGCATGTGCTCCGGTTGTATTGTAAACAATGGCGTCGTATATATTGCTTATCAATTTGAGCTTGATTGAGACCCAGAGAATATTAGTGAAGAGGATCGCGCAGAACCTGTGCAAGCACGGCTCTTAATGCTATGTTTTTGTTTGTTGTTGTCTCATACTTTTGGATACGCTGTTATTTGTAAATGCTACTGCTTCTGTTAGCTTTTAATATACGGTTTTATCCTGATTAAAGCTTTAATACAGTACGGTAACCACACGCACATCCATGTATAACGCTTCTCATAGCTATGTGAAAATAAGTGTAGAAATGGAACAGTTCATTGTTGGAGCTGAGCTGATGATCTGAATGAGAGAGAGATGCGATGCAACGGAACAGGATTGAGAACCGCTGCTTTAGAACATTGATTTTGAAACTTTATGATCCATTAGAATCGTTAGAAGACAGAGTTGCAATTCATATGAATAGATTTTTCTTTTTCTTCCTCTTCTCTAAAGCAGCACAACATGGCCTCGCCCCCTTTGTTGCATGTTCCCGCGGGCAGGGCTTATCTGGGTTCGTGACGTAACGAACCCAGAAAGTAGCTCGTTGTAGTCTCTACGAGCCGTTTTGTAGGCATTAAACTGCCAGAATTTTAAAAGACGATATCTCAGCTTGCACTGAACTTTCAGCGCCGCAACTTCGTAGATATATTTTATGCTCAAACAGCAACATTACACACTAACTAACGTTAAAAAAGTGAAATCGCAATCAACCACCCCTTTAAAAAATAACATAAAATCATGTTGTAGAAACAAGGTAGTATATATTTCGTTTGATTTCTGTGTACCTGACCGCTGGGGCTCCTCCCAGAGTCACTTTCGGATCGTGGGTACGTGTTGAAGGGTCGGCTGGTCTGCTGTGCGGTCTTTATCACTCCCTCTGTAACAGGTAGGTTAGGAGTGCAGATATTTGGCCCAGACAGTGGTCTCTTCTCACGAGGTGATTGTGGGTTGCTGTCCCTCCCAGTGTAGCTAGATTTTGGCCTCTTATAATTGGCCCCCTCTCGCCTCACCACCTGATCATGATAATCACGTGGCTCTTGGTCTCTGTCTTTGTGCTGGGGCTGTGGGACTGGCCCTCCTGACCAGTTGGGCTCGTTGTGTCTGCTGGGCTCCTGACCACGAGGCTGCTGGTGATGTCGGCCATCCTCTCTGGATGAACGGGCTGGGCGCTGAGACTGTCTGGGATCAGCACCTGGGTGCTCCTGACGTGGTTTCTCCCTACATAGATTAAAAAAATGTCTCACCGTCAATACTCCCATTGTAGTCTTTGGAAACCAAACATTTAGTTTGGAATAAGATGTCAGTTGTGCACCTCTCTTTGCTGTCTCCGTATCGATCAGGGTGTCTGTATTGAGGGTGTTCTCCGTTCTCATGCCCCCCTCCCGAAGATCCGGAGTCTCGGCGTGGTTGCGGTGGTGGGCTGCCTCTCCGCAGGGAGTTCGAGCGGATCACCGACATAGTCTCAAACTCATCCAGAAGCCATGTGAGAGAGCCATCATCGCCGATCTTACGACCCCGTACAATTGCCTGTGCACAAACAGGTAACAGGTAATGAGGTATTTATAGTAAACAGATGGCAAAAGATGACAAAATACTGTTGTAACTCACCAACATTAACATACAAAACTAAAGACCTAGACCAAACAATCATGCTGACCTTGCGTGGCTCTACAGTAGTGATGACTGTGGCGTCGATGAAAGGTTTGGGCCTCTTGGCCGTGTCCTCAATGAGGCTCTGCCATTGGCGTGGAAGCCCCACAAACTTCTGCTCCTGCTCATCAAAATCAGTGTGAACACGATGCTCAAAGTTGGAGGGGGCCGAGATCTGGATGCGTGACTTTTTCTTCTTGCTGAACATGGCTGCAGCAAAGCATCAGACCTAGAAACAGAAAAAGACAAATACTATTACTGACTGGAGTAATGGCTGCTGAAAATTAAGCTTTTGCAATCACAGGAATAAATTACACTTTACATTGTACATACATTATACATTTTAAAAATGGTTGTGGTAGTGTACATAGAAAGAAATTGGTAATAAAAAATCAGACCAACAAATGAGAGTATAATTAAACTAACTAAAGACACCACTGTTTGAAGTTACATTTTAGATTAATATTAGCATTGAATTACATGATGGTTTCACACTTCACAAGCACAAAGAAACAGCAATTATCAAATTCACATCCAAGCCTTGTTGTTGAATGAAAACTTGAGATCCCAATTAACACATTGTTCATTCACAAAACATGGAAGACACACAAAGGCAGCTGCTGAATTTAAAATGTCAGCTCTTTCACTTCACCTTTCTGAGCATTTCAACAACAGTCTCTTTATGCAATACAAAAAGCTGTCCAGCTTTCCATACTTTCCCTTTTCTCTGCTTTTGCCCTGCCCATTCTCTCCATGGGTATCAGAGACACTCCCAGAAGCCAAATACTGGACTCTGATATGTGTGGGCCGAAACCCCCTCCCACACCTGACAAGCTGAGCCTGGGAAAACTCAGCTGCTTCCTGGGACGATGCAACAGCAAGAGGCATTTTTTTAAAAGTGTGGAAGCATTTGAAGTGTAACCTGATCTTTTGTAAAGATGTCAACTTGGGCACAAGGTCACAGCTTCAGGAGTCTTGGAACCAGTGAGAATGTTTTATGAAGTGCTGATTTCCAACACTTAGGGTAATGAAAATACTGAAGTACTCAAAAGTCGCAGGACTGGAAAATGTTCAAACTAGTGTTTCCAGAAGGAGATATACATTCAAAAAAAGACTGCACAAGCAGTGCAAAGGAAATATTTACAACAATGTGATGAGCAGTCCTAACTCATAATAGACATTTTGATGAGCAAGTACTTGCACAAACTAGGCCTGTGATAAAGGAGGAGCAATGTTAAATACTACACAGCTTGCTTATGCTGTAGCAACTTACTGTGCACCAGTTGCCAAAATATACCCTTGAGCAACCAGGCGCTGAGGAGCCTTTCAAGGACACAGTGATGACAGTATTTTTAAATACCAAATCGTATTTTAGAGATGGACAAAGAGCTGCAGAGGCGTTCCCTCTCTTCCCGACAGAGACGTCACGATGGAGACAGTTCAGAGAACTCATGGAGGAGAGCTGACGCGAGAGAGCCGGGCTCACGCTACACACGACCACGCACCCGCACGACGAGTCAAAATGAGACGTCACTGAGACGCAGTCAGAACTCAATACTGATCTCCTCAGACGCCTTTACGTTTGTTCGAGGGGACCGGAAGCCAACAGAGGGACTCAGTAAAAGAGATGCTTCCGGTGTGGGTGGACTCAAGGACATTAGGCAGCGGCTGCTTTACTTATTAAGAGGCTTTATCGATCTATTTAAGATCCACTATATTTTGTTCTGTGTGTTTAAAGGAAACGTATGGAATAAAAAGACATGTAAGCTAAAATTAGAAAAAGACCTCAGATGATGCCAACCCTGAAACAACATACAGAACTACCAAATTTTGCTATAAGTTTGATTGCATCATATAATAATTGCTGTTAATAGTGTTCATCATCTGTTTGATTACGTCTTTAATTGATTTTTCCATACATTTCTGCCATATGTACATTAACTGACAGTCACCACTGATAAGCTACCACTAAATATTGTAGAAACTTAATTTGCTGTAAAGTTGCTTTGCAACGATTTGTACCGTGAAAAGCGCTATACAAATAAACTTAAATTGAATTGACAGATCAGTAACTGAATGCTGATAGAAAGGAGTGAATAAAAATAAGCGAGCAAATTCAGACTGATGTTTGAATAATAAATGACTGAATGAATACTTTGCGCCATAGAGTTATTAGTAATAACCTTACTTTATAACATGCATACATTGTCAGATTTGTGGTTGCATGGATGGTACCATAAAATGGTAATTCTTCGTTCTGGCTATTATGTTTAAGGTATGCATTCATAATGTTTAAAAACCATTAGACAGAGAATTGCAACAACACCAACAACAGCAGCAAAAAAACAAAAACATTAGTATTGTGTAATATATTTTCACAATTTAAAATAACCATTTTCATTTTGAATACATTTAAAATGTAATTTATTCCTGTGATCCAAATCTAAATTTTCAAAAGCTGTTACTCCAGTCCTCAGTGTCATATAATGCTAAAGTGATGATAAAATATAATTTATCTTTATTTCTCTCCCACTCAAACCTTTCAGTGTTTCTGCACCCAAAGATAATTGGCATTATGCTGAGATGGCAAAATATAAATGGCCAACACTCAATAAGGAAAAAGGAAGCAATTTCAAACACAGCTTAATTTTACATGGTAGACAGGAAGAGTAAACTCAGGCTGTTAACTTGCACCTGTGAGATTGTTTATTTGGAACAGGTGAGGATGAACTATGAGTGACAGGAACAGGTGCACTAGCAGAGATCTACAGCTATACACACAAAGAAAGACAAATGCAATTCTTTATTTATAAGTCTCAGTGTCTTCTCATACAATCAGTGTAAATGAATCACCTTCCCATGAACACTTCCTGTTCTATGACCATTGGTGTCATCAGCACACAAAAGGTTTGAAATGTTCACAAAAGAGTGCTAAAAAAAAACTACTCAATAAGGCTTTGTGTCTGACATTAAGAAGTGTAAAGCAGTTGAACTCGAACAGTCAAACACTTCCTGGTTGAGTCTGGCATTCCAGCCACATACCATTATGCACTGGTGAACAGTGAGAAAGACGTCTCTGTGGTCAACGCTGCTGAGATGGGCCCTAGCCAGGAAGACGGTCTCTACGGATTGGCTTTTAATAGGATACTGACCCCTCAAAACAGCCCAAAATACTTTGTGAAACTATTCAAGTAGATGGCTATTTTTTTGGTAAAAGTTTGTGTTGTAGGATAAAGTTATCTTAGCAGAAAAAGGCCTACAGTGTTTGCAGGGTTTCTGCAGGATTTTTAAGCTCAAATGTAAGACTTTAAGACCTTTTTTAAGACCTGAACAAATAAATTAATACCATATGAGTGGGGTAGGGCAATGTAGTACCATATTAAACTGTAAAATTACTGTAAAAAGCATAATTTACATCTCAGATACAAGTTTTCACAAAAACAAAGTTTTATAAAATGATAAACTTTACATTTCAGCCTTTAAACCATTGTTAAGAAAATGGATGAGTCAAAAGTATTAATTATATTAATTTAAACAATTATTATCAATAAATTATTATATCAATTAAATAACAAATTACGGGTGTGCAATATTGACAAAAATATTGTCAAATATTGTGTTATTGTGCTCGTACCTTAAGGACTGCCGTGGACAGCTGACTCCTAAAGGTTTTGATATTCTTCATATTCTGTGTGGTCAGTTCACATCAGTAATAGAAATTAATAATTTCCAACAAGTTTTATGGGCATTTCAACCTTTAAGCCATTTTTTCTAAAAGTGTGCACTAGGGATGTAACGATTAACTGCGAGCAGGTTGAAAATCGATTCAAATATGTGACGATTCAAATCGGTTGAGATGCTAAACAAATCGCGATTAATTT
>NW_015552566.1:1291191-1291808 GCF_001515605.1 Sinocyclocheilus anshuiensis
GCCATGGACAGCTGACTCCTGAATTTTTTTATATTCTTCATATTCTGTGTGGTCAGTTCACAGCAGTGATAGAAAATTAATAATTTCCAACAAGTTTTATGGGCATTTTTACCTTTAAGTAATTTTTTCTAAAAGTGTGCACCATCTTTTGAGTCAAATTCTTGCATTTGGGTTGTTACTAAGCAAATGAAATCAGTATCAACAAAATTGATCTTTGCAATGCAGACGAAACACAGAAGCGGCATTAGAAGTGTCATTTAGATGCATTTACACACCGTTTAATGCAGGGACATTAAATACTTTAACCTGCAATTACAAATGCATAAATAATGTTTTGATATTTTAAACATAAAACATTAAAAATTAAGGGCCGAATCGCAAAACAAACTTGTAGCCAATCAGCAATAAGGGGCGTGTCTACTCGTGATGTGGAGGAGAGAGCTTTCAGTGCATGGGACGGACATTAGCCGAGCCGAGCGACAGAAAGATAGAGATGGCGGATAAAACACAAGAGGAAAACGTCTGCGGAACAAAAGAATGCTTAAGGCAATAAGGCAAGAAGTAGGACCAGTGTAAATATCGGATCAGCTTTCCAGCGCTGGAGAGAACTCAAGGAG
>NW_015552566.1:1291926-1296808 GCF_001515605.1 Sinocyclocheilus anshuiensis
GGGCGTGTTTGTTTTGGTGATTTCAAATGTCAACATTGGCTACCAGAAATCGCTTACCCCACCTTTAAACGGGTGATTCATTCAGGAAGGAAACAGCATCCTGTTGCTCAGAGATGCAAAACAGCGCTGTGGCTGTGTTTGAAATGATTTTTGTTGGAGAAATAGAGCAAAAACAGGAAATATGGTGTAAACAACAGTTTTATTGAAAATACTCATTCATTCTTTGCCAGCAGGTGGAGCGTTTGGTAGAAATATAACTGTTTCCCCGGTAACTGCTGTACACAAAGCAGCGCAGCACCAGACTTTGAACGTGCAGGGCTCATGTTTATTTAATGAAATCATAACGTTAGCCTTATGATTGAAGTTTAATCGTCACATTCAGCCATATCGCAATTCTGGTCTTTCCGTCCCCAAATTTAAGACCTCTTGAAAACATAAGAAAAAGTCTTAAATAAAAGTCTTAAAAAGTTCAATTTAAGACTTTAAGACCCCGCAGAAACCCTGGTTTGTTTTTAAAAGTCCAGTAGAGAGCACTGCAAATACAGCTTGTCCTTGGAACTAGTAACACTGTCATTGGAGGTCTTCTTAACAGAACAACCCAGTGTTTACAGAGCCTGCCATTTCTGTCTACTAAAATGCTGTGATTAAAACAAGAAGAGAAAAGTAATGCAATTTTGCTTCTTTTAGACAAGGTTTCCCACTCAATTGAGTTTTGCAATCACATAACTAGTCATCTCAGAGAAGGTAACAGTTCTCACTTTGAATAGACATGGATCTTTTTATGTTTCATGACATTCATTAGAAACAAAACACTGAGTCTTCTTTTGAATATTCCAGGTAATGCATGCATAATGCAACAAAAACAACAGCGCTTTTCTTGTTGGCCAACAACCGTTATTTGTTGCTCATTCTTTGTGCAACAATAAAAGCAGCAGCCTAACTCCAATGTGATAAAATCCCACTATGCTTTGCATGTGCTACATACACAAAGTCTTTATGTGCACTTGACTGCAGGTCCAAGCTTGATAGAGGGCTTGCTGTTGGAACAGATTGCACATCTCACCAAAGACAACAGTACAGTGTTCAGTACTAGAGGTCGACCGACTTCACTGGGCGATGCCGATGCCGATATTTAGAAATCAGGGCAGCCGATGGCCGATAAATGATGTCGATTGTTTTGGCCGATTTTCTTTTTTTTTTTTTCACCTTCATCTCATAAAAGTGAGTTTGAGTAAATGATTATCGCAGGGTACAAGATAGTAATAGTTAGTAGTAGTAGCCTAATTCAGCGTAATAATACATGGCTCAAAACTTAAGACATCAGTGTTTCCCACAGACTTGCAAATGCAGATTCATTCTCTGCCAGCAGGAGGCGCTGTTGGAGTGGGAGATATAGTAGTTTCCCCGGTAACGGCTGTATTCAAATTAGCACTGCGCTCACAAATGCTACTTTATCAGGCATTACAGGAAAGACGAAATGAAAATGCCATCGAAGCTTTTCTGAAGCCGGTCGGTTTCAAAGATACATTCATATAAAAATGCCGACGCATTTTAATTTTGAAACGCGCAGTGCTCAGTTTATTCAACAAAGTATAAGGCTTTTGGAAAATCTATTTACTCAATGTATGGGAAACACTGGACACTGCTATAAGTCAAATGGCCAAGTGATAACAAAAATAAAAGAGTTCACACATATTACACAGCCCACTGCTCATAACTGCTTAGAGTGCACTGGCCACAAGCGATGACATCATGGATGCTATTGTCGGACCTACACACTAGGGCTGACAAAATGGCTGAAAAACTAAATTCGAATTTTTTACTTAAATATTATCAATATTCAAATTATATTCAAATTTAAAAAGCATAATTTCAGTTAGGGAGGAAAAAAGCTTTTGGCTTCTCTCCCGAGGCCACAAGAGGGTGCATCGAGCAAAATATTATGAACGTTTCTTCAAAGCATAATAAAATAACGCGGCTATCTTTGAAAAAAGTGCATTTAAAAAATTAAAAATTAAAATTTTAAAAGTTAAAAATTATGTTTATAAACCTTATATAATTAATAAAGTTGCTTAAACAATTAGAAACAAAACAGCATCATGCATGTATGTATGGTTTAATACAAAGGACCGAAAACCAATCACAAAGAGTACTTTCTTCATTTAAAAACTTGAGATGCAGTGGGATGGGGAAAACCGTTATAAAGTCTCAAGACATGTTTTTTAAAAGTTGAACTTGCATTAATTTTACATGGCTTTCTAAACATGCGGCTCTCTTGTGCGAGACGCAAGTGCAACGGTGATAGATGTCCCTCTAGAAAATGCGATAAATATGCGTTCTGTGTGAACGGCTTGGTTTCGGATTTGATGTAAACAACATCTTCCCCGGATTGATTGTTCTCTTTTTCTGCAATATTTTGAATGAACAACGTAACAGCTAGGGCTGCACGATTATGACAAAAATCATAATTGTCGATTATTCCCTTGAAATTGTGATTGCAATTCTTAATTCCGATTATCACAGTTTGCACTGAATGATCATTGTTTGAAGCAACTGCATGCTATATTTTTATATGAAAATAAACAAGCTGAAAACACTAACTGAAAAACCTTTATTGCTTCTCTATAGAATTAAGCCTCAAATGTCAACTATACATTGGATTGGTTTCTTCTTTATTTAAAAAAAAGTAAAAATATACATTGTATTATAATGTTATGCTAAAATTAAAATGAAGACAATGGGAAAACCGTTAAGATAACCTGTAGATAGAAAAAAAGCATGTCTTAAGCATGCACAATAACATAAGTGGACTTTGAATGATTAATTGCCGCTTTGAGCGATTACATAATTGTGGCATCCGTAATTGTAATCGCAATTAGAATTAGAAATTCGATTAATTGTGCAGCGCCGCATCTAGTGGCTTCAACTGGATAGGTTAACAAAAACATTATTATGCAATGACACTTACATCATCATCGCATCTCGTGCGCCACTGATAAGGCTGCCTGATGCACACCTAAAATTCAAATGCAACGTTTTTGCATTCAAATGTGGATTTTTATTTTAAATTCGACGAATATTTGAAATTATAATTTTTTTTGACAGCCCTACTACACACACATTTCATGAGGAAAGTTAACGTGCAGGTTATAATCAGCCCAAAAGTTTCGTCTGAACTGCATGTGTTTTTACTTTTTTCACATGCAAATGACTTGTTGCACTTATGAATATGATAACTTTCCGGCATCAATTGTAGTAGGGTAAAACGTAATTATGCTTTTGAAATGGTCTGTTTTGCCCTGCCATCATTAGCTGAAGCTGTGTGTGAACAAGAAGCTGCTGCAGTCTCTGAGAGAGTCGTGAGAGTTGCTCCGTCTCTCACGCAGCCAGAGAAAGATTGTCCGGCGCGCCGCAACAATGCTAAGCTGCCCGCAGATGCGCCTGCCTATAAATCGGCCTAATTTGCAGCACAATCGGACGATGCCGATGAAATAAAAAATGCCAAAAATCGGCCAATTAATCGGCTGGTCAATTATTCGGTCGACCTCTATTCAGTACAGGGACTCACCAAACACACAGGCAAGTTCAACAGTGGCATCACTTTGCAGCTGATGGGCAATTAGGTAATGCACTACTAAACAACTTACATTGTGGCTTCAACAATAACCAATAGTCTCAACTCAGTTACAGTATCCTTGATCATCTTATGGTGAACCAAATGCAGCATTAAACATATCAAAAACACTGTAATTTTAAAACATTAGATAATACTGTTGCTTTCCTACAAGTGAAAAACTGATCGCTTATGACAATAACACATTGTCTTATGAAACAACAGCTAAACAAGCATTGATGTGATTTATTAGTTGCGCCCTTATACTTTAATTAGTGCTTTTTAGCTTTTTAGTGAAAAGAACTTAATACTTTTATCCTTGGTGTGCACAAGACACTTGTTTAAAAAAATTAAAAACAAATACTTTTTTTAATACTGAAATATCAGAAATAGAACAAAAATTGGTTATTGAAAAGTAATAAGTATTGGTTGGGGAAAAAAACAATATTCTTCAATCTCTAGTGACAAGGCAATGTTGTCCAGCAATTTCCATGGAACAGATCTGAAATTCATATCAGAGCTCTAGGCAAAAAAAATGGAAACTGAAAAATTGGTCAGTCTCATACAGCCACTTTTCATAAAAAATCAGTTTTCAGAAAAATCAGAAAGTCAATGTCATTCAAAAACAATATTAAGTCAAATTAAGTTAAAAACTCCAAACATACCATAAGTAGCATGCAACATTTAATACCACACATTTGCTTGAAACAAAGCTCTAACTGAATTAATAGTGACATATTTAAACACTGCCTTTAAAAGACAAAGTCAAATGCTAAGCAAGTAAGCAGTAGCACAGGAGATTGCACATTATGAGTAACCATGTCCAGCACTAAAGTATTTAAGGAATGTTTGGAGTGCCCGGTACAGACTGCACCCCTGTCTGAATCTCCCATCACACCTCCTTGAAGCGCACATATCCTGACAAACCCACAGCTGCTGGAAGTACAGGCACAAAGAAAGTGAAACTACAACCAACGGCGAACAGGTACGAGAAAGGCATGAGAGATACTAAATGACAACTCCATCATCTATTGAGTAACTTGTGAGAATGTCTTATCACTCTTTATAGTAGTTCATCATAGGGATGGGCAATATAGCTAAAAAATGTATCAACGATAGGGGTGTAACGGTACACAAATATGACAGTTCGGTACGTACCTCGGTTTTAACGTCACGGTTCGGTATGATTTCGGTACAGCAGGGGGAAAAACTAAACTTTTTTTTATTTTTTTTTAAATGGTTTACTGAACAAGTTGCTCTTTCTTTAAA
>NW_015552566.1:1296885-1297030 GCF_001515605.1 Sinocyclocheilus anshuiensis
GGCTTGGTTTCGGTTTTAACCCATTCAAGATCTTCTCTGCATTGAGTTTCTATATTTCTCTAATATTTTAAAAGAATAACGCAGCAGCGGCGCATCTCGTGGGCTAGACTAACAAAACATTAAAATGCAACAACGTCACTTACAT
>NW_015552566.1:1297050-1300178 GCF_001515605.1 Sinocyclocheilus anshuiensis
TCGCCCCTCCCCACCCCCCAACCATTCGAATTTCTGTAGGCGGGAATTATTTGTAATGATATTCCAATGAGCCGCTTTGTGATATCACAAAGCCCGGAAAACAAACGCTGTAGTCCAAACCAGTCGTTCGTTGTAGTTATTGAAAAGGGATTTTTTAAAAACGAAATATCTCCCTTTGGAGTGAACTTTGAGATTTGTAACTTTCTAGATCTTTTTTATGCCCAAACATGCACATGGACTAAAATTAAAAAAGTGAAAAAGCATAATAGGACCCCTTTAAATTCGACTAATATTCATTCTTTATTCACAATCTCCTCATCACAGGCAGGCACAGCACTCATTTCAGCATGTGTTCATGTGTGCTGTCTGCGTCACTCATAGCACGTGCCTATATCGTGCGCTATATCGAACATTTTTTCTATCGATATCGAAGAAGGTGTACCATCAATAAATATCGATACCGTTTTATCGCCCAGGCCTAGTTCATCAACACAAAGATAAAGGCAGCATTCCAATATTTCATGTTGCACACACAATCACAGATAAACTAAAAGTGACATCTGCTAAAAGTTAGTCTCAACTATTAGTCAGGAAAAACACAATTAATCCTATAAAATCCTACTTTATCATACTTGTTAGGCCTATGAATTATCAAAACGATCAAAACTTTTGCTGAAAAACCTGTTGTACACAATCTACTGCATGCCTTCTATCGTCTAATAGTTGATCACTTTTAGCATGCAAAAGGCCTTTTAAGATAATTATGGCACCTTTTAGAATCTTTTCCCCCATATTTTTGCTGTGAAATCTTTAATGCTATTTATAAAGTACACAAAAACTTTTATATTGTTAGTTATATCTCAAGATGAACACTTACTCGACTGAAGCGGCTCTGGTTTACTTGATTATCCATACATCATTTTGCAGAAAAATCATGTTAAAATGTGAGTATCAAATATGATACATCAGGCTTTTGAGGAATTTCATCTCTCAATCATCATTGTACTGCATTGCATTATATTATACGTTTTGCCAATACAATAAAATCTTCAGAGCTTTGATAATAAAACTAAACATTTCTACATTATCGTAATAGGACTAATTATTGGGAGATATAGTGACAACTGTACATGCATTTTATGCAAGTTGCCTGCTATACAGTTATGAAGATATCATTGATTTACATTACAAGCTTTTGGAATTTCATGGTTTTTTGCCCATATTGAGTTTCAGCAACTGTACCAAATTGCATGTTTTCTCATTTTTGTTCTCTGAATAAAATTTATTTGTTTTCCCCCTCCTTGAGTATGAACTTCATATTCTCACTATGCCATATTAGCCATACATTCCTGATGCATAACATGATACAAAACATAAAACACATGCAAACTTTTTTTTTTTTAACTGTCATGCTTTAGTTAAGGTCAAACAAGCTGACCTATGCTGAATATGTTGATAAATTATTAAAGAATTGCTTTACACCACTTAGAAGAGGCAGCTACTCTCTGTTAGATGATATAAACTATGACTCTCATCATGCCATACATACACTGAATCAACCAGAATCGATACTACAGGTGCAATCATACTGCCCACTCAGAACTATCGATACTAAACACGACTAATATACATAGAGAAGAAACGTCCACATTACACAGATAAAAGGTAATGTGACCTTTATCATGAGATTTTATGTAAAACAAACTTAAAAAATAGATTAGTTACTGTATGGACAGTATCAGCCTCACAACGTCTCATCAGTCCCGTTAAAAATTTTCCTCCCACATTTTGAGGAATTAACAAACTCGAACAGAACAGCGAGTCTAATTCATTTGAGTCATTTGTGTTAACGTTAACGTACTTATTTGGTGTGTTATGTCACTGGCTGTAACGCGTGAACACTTTAGCCAAACTTTTAGGTAGTTTTAGTCGCATTCTAACACTGATATAATGAATAATTTCAACCTTTCATGATAGCAATTCAGGAGCACTTATCCTTGATATATCCTTGATCCTAGTCTGAGTGAAAAAAGGGGATGGAATAATTGTAATATTTGCAAACTACTGTAAATCATTCTCATCGAAACCTGAAAACACATGTACACTTAAATGACATTAAAAACAGAGTAACTTTATAGTTAGTATCTTTCATGACTCAAATTAATGTTTTGACACTGAGTAGCCTAAGCTACTCAGCTAGCTGTATGAAGAATTAGCTAAATTAGCACGACGAACAAACTCACCGAAACTAACGTTACAGGCTGACACAAAAACAACCTGCGCTGGCATACAAAACAACTCACGTTTGTAATACAAATCGCTTTAAAGACGTCCTACCTGTAGTGAGAAGTGTGTCTGCAGAGAAATAAACTTCATAGGGTCGGTGAAGTTTCTTGTGTGTAAAGTTAGCTTAAGCGAGCTAAGTGCGCGTATATCAGTCACAGAAACCCGCACGAGCGCGTTGCTCGTGTTCTCTGCGCCATATTCACGCTCAGCCTTCATCCGGGGAACTGACCGTCGCGCACTGCCCCCAGACTGCATCCTCACAGTGTGTGCATCATGAATTATACATATATTATACATCACTGTAATCATGTCACAATAATCATTTTAGTAGTAAATCTTTCAATAACATAAGAATAATAATAACTAACATAATGAACTATTTTACCCAAATTTGTATATGTGTGGGTAATTATTTAAACTTCTTTTAACAAAAAGTCTTTGGTATAATTGTAAGTGACCACATATAATAATTATGAAATTAATACAATTTTAAAATATTTAAAATGACAAAAAGTATAGAATATGAGTAATACAATAATTAAATATGATATATGAAGTTGAGTTTAAATTATTATTTAGCAATATTAGTACTTAAGTGTGTTAAAAACACCAATTGTGACACCTCAGTAGATGTAAATCCTTACGATGTTGTCAAGACAGCTTTTCTAAAATTATCCATTATCTGTCAATTTTTATGTTGCAACGTATAACCAATAAAACAATGTTGACATTGAAGAACAAATTATCTGCTTTGGATTATTTGCTCAGTGTGCATTACACATATGTGGTGTGGTGTGTGTGTGTGTTAAGCATTTGTGTCAGCAGAAACTTTTATTATACTA
>NW_015552566.1:1300200-1316290 GCF_001515605.1 Sinocyclocheilus anshuiensis
ATACACACATATACAGGCATTGAAGAAAAAGAAGAAATCGTTTCCTGCTGGCACAAATGCTTATCCAAGTGCTACAGCTGGTCTTCAGCTGTTTCTGAGAATAACTGCACAACAACTGTTTATTCCTTCCAGGAAAAAAACAACATTTATGTGGGAAAAGCTTATATTGAAGATAAAACACAGCACCAATCTGTTTTTGTTACTGAAGATAAGCTATAGGTCAGTCAGTCAAATATAATGACAGATGGACAATCTGTAATCAATACAGTCATTGAGGTAAGTGTTGCCAAAGCACTTTCATGGGAGCTGCAACCAGCTGAGGTCATCAGATCTGTGAAAGCAGAACAAACTCCTGTATTATATCCTCCAAACAGGCTTCACTTTTGAAATGCATGCAAATAAACTCAAAAATAGCTTTTGAATTCATAGTTCTGGATTATGGATACAATGTTTTGAGGGTTTGTAACTTATTGATACTCACTGTGCCTGAGCTTTAGTGATCCTCTTCCCCATCAATAACATTTCTGCCAGCCTTGCGACAGCAGGGTCAAAGTTCAAGCTGGCAGCTGCAACAACTTCTTCATCTCTGGATTATAATATAAACAGTGATGAACGAAGAGCGATCCTAATTTCAAGATATAAATCATTTGATGGACTTTTAAGGCTTCTTCATGAACTATTAGCTTACTTGATATAAAATGCCAAGAATTTTCTTCCCTCGGTGCTTCCTTTGAAAACAATGTCAGTGTATCCTTCCCCATAGCCTAGAAGAATTAAAACAGATGAAGAGTTAAAATAGTTTTATTAAAATATTATATTTGCTCAGAGAAGGGATATTTATCTTGGAATGATCACCTGTATATCAGATACTTTTTCCCAACAGCATGGTCCAGAAGTATGGCACAGTATTTATCACAACCTGTTGATTCAGCATGCTTAAGCCTGCGATTCTTCCTGTTGAGGACCACAACCACATATTTTACACATTACCACATACACTACAGGAATGATTAACAGAAAGAACAGCAGAATTGTTTGGTAGAAATGTAAAAGTCCTGATCAATTTAATTTGTCCTTGTTTAATAAATGTATTGAGAGTATTTCTTTTCTTAAAAATCTTACTGACCCCAAACTTTTGTATTTTTGAACATTTAGAATCTGATTATTATATCATGTGGTACCGTGAGCTTGCGCCAATTGCCAGTGTCCAATATTGACTCTCTTATGGCCAACCAAAGGAAGTGGAAAGGACACCACATCTCCAGCAGCAAAGATATCAGGAATGTTGGTTTTCATGAACTGTAAAACACAGCTAACATTAAAACTGTTATATTTTATAATTCAAGTTAATTATAAAAGTTAAAGTTACCTTGTCAACAACAACAGCACTGCGTGAATCAATTTCCACAGATGTTTCCTTAAGGAAATTAGAGTTGGGAATGACACCTTTGAAAGAAAAATAGATGCATTTGTTAGAAATGAATGTCTTTGTTTCAGTGACAACAACAAAACTGCTATGGCAAAATTGTTTTTGTACATACCAATGCCCACAATTACAATATCCGCTGGAAGGACTTCACCATTTTTCAGAACAACTTCCTTAACCTAAACAATTGTGTTAGATAGTTTGTTTATGATGCACTGATATCAGCTCTATGATTGTTTAGTAATACGCTGCTTCTTACCTTTCCGTTTTCACCCCGGATTTCAGCCACACCATTACTTGTATAGAACTTCACGTTTTTCTCTTCCAGCATCTTTAAGAGGAGGTTAATTACTTGTGACTGATGGTGTATGGCAGTAAATCAAAAAACAAAGAAAATACCACAATGTTCTCTGACCTGCATTGTCATTTTTCCGATATCTGGACCCAGTGATGACTGGAAAGGAAACTTACTGCTGCCAATAACAGTGACGCTGTCTGCCTTGTCAGACAGATAAGCTGCTACTTCCATTCCTGATAATTGATAATTGAATGTCATAATTTGCAATAATGTTCATGAAAGAATACTTTTGTTTTCTGTATACCTATGAATGAAGTTCCAACAATGATGGCCTTGTTGCCGGCACTCATTTGATGAATTTCTGTGGCGTCCTTATAGCTCTCCAGCAATTTCACATTTTCAAGTTCAGCACCAGGGCACTGCAGAGGTCTGGCCCTATAAACAAAAGTACATAATTCACCATTGGATTCTGCATCCAGATAAAAGGTCCATATGTCTATCACTACATATGGTGCTAAGCTTTTTTATGAGACGTTTATGTAAAAACAAACTATGATTAACCTGCCACCTGTAGAAATCAGGAGCTGGTCATAGTGTTGGTTGGTGCCATCACTGAAAGTCAGAGTTTTAGCCTCTGTGTCAACAGATTTTACCTTTGAGGGACAAATTATTGTTAATGCATGTGATCCCAGAAATTATCCTAGGAAAATAAATAAGAGATATAAAAGAAACTCACCTCTTTTTTAGTCCACACATCAATTCCATGCTCTTGAAGGAAATCATTCTGTCGTAGCAGCACATTTTCAATTTCAATGTTCATTGCCTAGAGGGGTCCATGAACACACCACAGCTTCATTAACAGTAAACAAGAAACTACACTGGTTTGTAAATTCAATAAGACAATGGGGAGCCATTAAAATCATATAATCTAGTTTTGTTTCATCTATGGTCCATGGATACCCACCTTGCTAAGCTTGGTCTTATCCAGAGGAAGCTGCTCATCTTTGGTAACCATTATAATTCTCCCTTCATAATCATTCTGGCGAAGGGTTTCTGCACACTGCAGTGAAGCTGGACCTGTAAAACACAAACACTCATAAATGTTGCATTGCCTACCATGACAGACTAGAGGCCTACAAATTTATTCAGGCCATGGTGGACAGACTTGTACATCGTAATTAAATTGTATTTAATACATTTAAATGTGTATGGAACAATGAAACATTTAGCTGAACTTGCTTTCAATTAACTTAATAATGCATTTTAGTAAACATATTTTTATGAATTTGCTGACCCCATGCAGTACACCACAAAACCTCTAGGGGGTGATGAACATCCAAAGATGAGGTGAAAGGTATTCTTGCATGAAATAAGCATTTAATATATAAAGGTTTGATAATGTATCAATTCCTCACCTCCTCCAATCAGAACAACCGTGTGACTTACTCCAGGCACTCTACCACTCATTTTCTTAACACGCTTTTTCAGTTTCTAAGAAGCGCCAAAAAAAAAAAAACAATTAATAAAACAGCAACTAATCTTGTACTGAACCATAAAATAAAATCATAATGGTGAGACTAACCTTTTTATCAGTGGTCACATAAACTTTACCACCCTCAACTTTGACCTTAACAGAAAAGGAAAAATAGATTTAAAATAATAATAATAATAAACTGATAAAGGTTACATTCATAATATATGGGTAATTCCATGAAATACAATATAAATTGTAATAAGTATATGAAAAAAAATTTTTATTTCTTAAGTCACATTACAATACAGTTTTAAAAATAAAGGTTCCAAAAGCTAGCTGGTTTTTGCAGTAATGCCATAGACAAACTATTTTTGGTTCCCCAAAGAACCTTTCAGTAAGCAGTTTTTTAAACAAACCATTATTTTTCTTAGTGTGAAAAACATTTTAATAATCTGAAGAGCCCTTTTCAACTAAGGACCTTTTGTACAATAGAAAGATTCGATGGATGTTAAAAGTTCTTTATGGAACCTTCAATATAAAAAAAAAATTCTTTTTTTTTTTTTAAGTGTATTCAGTCCTGAAGTATTTAATCATACTTTGTATTTAGGCAGACAATCCAGTCCAGGAAATTCTTCAATATCTCCAGTTTTAGTATTGAAACACGCTCCATGAAATAGGCAACGAACTCGATCTCCAACCAATGCACCTACAAGCATAGCACTGTTTTTATGATCGTTAGAAACACAATGCCACTGTAGACTTGAAAAAATAAAGGCAATGTAACCCGATAGTTCACAAGAATGACAAAGGTGAAGGACTCAGAATGATGAATTGAAGAAACAAAACATGCTTTCGTTGTACAGTGCTAAGTAAACATAGGGCAGGGTTATTTATTGTACTGTTTGTGTCAGACTGAGTCATTATAAGACTATACTCTACCTTTGATAAGTGGGGCGCCATAATGAGTGCACAGACCACCCACAGCAGTAAATTCTCCATTATTGCGCACCAACAGGATTTTATTCTGGTCCACCTCAACCTCTTTCATTCTGTAGGACAAACACAAGTGACATGGTGCCATATTAAATAAACAAACAGTATTATTATTATTTTTTATTAATTTATAATTATATAAAATAATTAATACAAGCATACAAGTCTCAAGTTCTTTTTTTTTTCTTTGCAAAACAAAAATACTTACTGTCCATCCTGCAAATCCGACTCTAAACACACCATCTCCGTGATCTCATCACACTGCTTTGTTTCCATTGTTGAAATACCAGCTAATTAGTAATGAGAATACACGAGAATGTAACAAACGTTGTAACTGTTCAACAGGTGCATTTCTAACATCAGTGTGTACTACCTTTATACAGCAAAGCACGTCTATTCAATCAGCTTCTACTGCTGTTTACCTTCAAGAATGGAAGTGTAGTTCAAGCGCACGGTATTCACCGCTATTCTGTAAAACAAGATACATCACTAGGGAAAACTGCGCGCGGCATCATCGCAACGCGGTTACACACGAGATTGTGCATGAGAAGTAGCGATACAGTTATTCATTTTTTTATAAGGAAAGCGCATTGCCAGCTGCCAATTGCTTCGCAGAATACTGAAACAGAACACCCTGAGCCGAAATGACATTTAACACAAGATAACACGATACATATATGCCTATTTGTACAGTCGTCCTTGCGTACTTTATCATTTTCCTAATTTCTTACCTGTCTAGACGATATTCTCAGGTTCGCAAACTGCTACCTGTCCGTTTCTTTGCAGTCCATTCAGGATAAACTAGTTAAACCGCTGCTGACACCTCATCGTGACACAGCAGCGGCGAAGCTGTGAGCCAATCAGCGCTCGTGGCGGTGACATTAAAACGTGCGAGTGAAGCTAGTAATGAGCCACTTCTGTAATCTAACTTCTGTTTCTTCTGTGCATTATAGACAATATGTGTGTGGTTATCAAAACAAGTAAGTATTTGAAGATTGCTATTAGCATAAGTCTTTTTAATGCTATTATGAGAGAGAGAAAGAGAGATTTTTCCCAATTCAAATTCGAAATTCATAATATTTGGGGGTGCATAGAGTGCATAAAATGTATTTTTATCAAAAAGAAAAAAACAACAACTGTAATATATAACAATAGTGTAGCATTAAGTAGTAGTAGTATTTGTTAATAGTGATCATCTTTCAGTGACAAGTAAAATATTTATAGTAAAATAAGTTTGATATCGGTATACAATTTGTATGTGATGTATTTCACCCTCATGTCGTTCCAACCCATACAGAACACAAAATAAAATACTTTGATAAGGTTGCTAACCAAACAATTTTGATTATCATGGACTTCCATTGAAATGAGAAAAAAAGATATATAAATATTGTGCAACACAACATGTCTTTCATGAAGAGGACCACAAGATGTCGCTCGACGCCACTGGTTGAATTGAATGAATGACACACTTTATTGTCCCCAAAGGGGAAATTTGTGTTGGACTCAAGGTGTTTACATTGACAAGACCATTGGATCCATAAATAACAATATACACACAATATGCACATAATTCCTATACTCACCCTAAAAAAAAAATTAAAAAAAAAACAATCATTCATCATTTAACATTTTAATTGACATGGGTATAAGAGACTTTTTAAAACGATTATACCTACACATTGGAAATCTGTACCGTCTTCCAGAAGGCAACAATTCATACTCTGTATGCAATACATGCAATGGGTCAGCTAAAATTTTATGTGCTTCCCTAAGAACCGACTGTTCACAGTGACTCAAGGGACAAAAACTCCTTTCTCCCAATTGTCTTCATTGCTATTTTTAACAAGCGTGCAAGCTTAGACTTTACCTGAATTGTAAGGTTACCAAACCATACCGTAATGCCATACCTAATTATACTCTCTATAACTGCCTGATAGAATAAATACATGATTTCTGCTCCACTCCAAAAATCCTGAGTCTACGCAGAAAATACAATCTTTGCTGCACACGAGAACAAATTGCATCCACATGCATCCCCCAACTGAATTTATCATCCATATGGATACCAAGATACTTGTAGGAACATCTTTGCTTAATTGATGTTTCATGTATAAACACTGGTGTGTGATCACCTATGGCTAGACGACGGAACCACTGCGACTTTTAGCAATTAAACTCCATTAAAACACTTTTCAGACTCAGTAGTTTGTGATTTTTTTCCACCGTATCCACATGTGAACACATGCATCACATACGAATTATGAAATTCCATGTCCACCTCATCTCAAATTACTCCCTGGTGGAAAAGACATTTTAAACATTATTTAAATAGTTTATTATTACTGAATTGACCGTCTCATGAACCAATCAGCTGCGAACTCGATGTCTTCTGCAACGATTTATTAAATGAAGATCAACAAATGAGCTTGTATTGGTTTAAAATAAATGTATTATTATTATTATTATTATGTTAAATAGGTTATGTAACAATTAAAAGTTATGTATAAGACTGGTAAATATAATTCTTTTTTTCAGACAGATGGAATAAGGAAGAGTCTGGAGAAGCTCATTGGCACATCAAACATAAAAGTCGTTTGGATAGATCGTATTTATGAGTTGAACGTACATGAACGCCACCACAAAGTCTTTATTATGAGTGCGAAATTTTCTTTAAGCCCCGAGTTTCCGAGTTGGGGGCGTGTCAGTGTCGGAATCCGACAGTCCGATACAGCCAAAGACTAGCGCTATTGACGGTAAATTTGTTGAAATTAATAAAATTATTTTTTCTGTAATGTACAGTAAAACTATAGAAGTTACATATACAAAATATTTGATTATTGTATACTTACTATAGAATATATAATGATTTATTTTACATCACCGTCATAAATTGAATAAAAACAGCAAAAACACAATGATGCACATTCTTTATTCATCATTTTGTAGATGTACAGTAACTTAAAATCGTCGAAAAGTTAAATCGCCATCTTGTTCCGACCAAAGTTACTTCAACGCACCTGAGGCCGTAATTACGGTGTCAGCTAAAATTTTATGTGCTTCCCTAAGAACCGACTGTTCACAGTGACTCAAGGGACAAAAACTCCTTTCTCCCAATTGTCTTCATTGCTATTTTTAACAAGCGTGCAAGCTTAGACTTTACCTGAATTGTAAGGTTACCAAACCATACCGTAATGCCATACCTAATTATACTCTCTATAACTGCCTGATAGAATAAATACATGATTTTCTGCTCCACTCCAAAAATCCTGAGTCTACGCAGAAAATACAATCTTTGCTGCACACGAGAACAAATTGCATCCACATGCATCCCCCAACTGAATTTATCATCCATATGGATACCAAGATACTTGTAGGAACATCTTTGCTTAATTGATGTTTCATGTATAAACACTGGTGTGTGATCACCTATGGCTAGACGACGGAACCACTGCGACTTTTAGCAATTAAACTCCATTAAAACACTTTTCAGACTCAGTAGTTTGTGATTTTTTTCCACCGTATCCACATGTGAACACATGCATCACATACGAATTATGAAATTCCATGTCCACCTCATCTCAAATTACTCCCTGGTGGAAAAGACATTTTAAACATTATTTAAATAGTTTATTATTACTGAATTGACCGTCTCATGAACCAATCAGCTGCGAACTCGATGTCTTCTGCAACGATTTATTAAATGAAGATCAACAAATGAGCTTGTATTGGTTTAAAATAAATGTATTATTATTATTATTATTATGTTAAATAGGTTATGTAACAATTAAAAGTTATGTATAAGACTGGTAAATATAATTCTTTTTTTCAGACAGATGGAATAAGGAAGAGTCTGGAGAAGCTCATTGGCACATCAAACATAAAAGTCGTTTGGATAGATCGTATTTATGAGTTGAACGTACATGAACGCCACCACAAAGTCTTTATTATGAGTGCGAAATTTTCTTTAAGCCCCGAGTTTCCGAGTTGGGGGCGTGTCAGTGTCGGAATCCGACAGTCCGATACAGCCAAAGACTAGCGCTATTGACGGTAAATTTGTTGAAATTAATAAAATTATTTTTTCTGTAATGTACAGTAAAACTATAGAAGTTACATATACAAAATATTTGATTATTGTATACTTACTATAGAATATATAATGATTTATTTTACATCACCGTCATAAATTGAATAAAAACAGCAAAAACACAATGATGCACATTCTTTATTCATCATTTTGTAGATGTACAGTAACTTAAAATCGTCGAAAAGTTAAATCGCCATCTTGTTCCGACCAAAGTTACTTCAACGCACCTGAGGCCGTAATTACGGTTTGTCAGCTCGTAAATACGAACATCCCAGGAGGACTTGAACGCAGAGCGCTGAAGACACCTACAGCATTTTCCCCTTTCTCTTCCTTAAATTGCAAGTTACGAAATCCCCGCCTATACTACATCTCCCATGATTCAACTTTGAAATGGGGGCGGGACATAGACGTAAGGAAACACACGGCCGAGACGCTCATTAAAATACAATCTTTGCTGCACACGAGAACAAATTGCATCCACATGCATCCCCCAACTGAATTTATCATCCATATGGATACCAAGATACTTGTAGGAACATCTTTGCTTAATTGATGTTTCATGTATAAACACTGGTGTGTGATCACCTATGGCTAGACGACGGAACCACTGCGACTTTTAGCAATTAAACTCCATTAAAACACTTTTCAGACTCAGTAGTTTGTGATTTTTTTCCACCGTATCCACATGTGAACACATGCATCACATACGAATTATGAAATTCCATGTCCACCTCATCTCAAATTACTCCCTGGTGGAAAAGACATTTTAAACATTATTTAAATAGTTTATTATTACTGAATTGACCGTCTCATGAACCAATCAGCTGCGAACTCGATGTCTTCTGCAACGATTTATTAAATGAAGATCAACAAATGAGCTTGTATTGGTTTAAAATAAATGTATTATTATTATTATTATTATGTTAAATAGGTTATGTAACAATTAAAAGTTATGTATAAGACTGGTAAATATAATTCTTTTTTTCAGACAGATGGAATAAGGAAGAGTCTGGAGAAGCTCATTGGCACATCAAACATAAAAGTCGTTTGGATAGATCGTATTTATGAGTTGAACGTACATGAACGCCACCACAAAGTCTTTATTATGAGTGCGAAATTTTCTTTAAGCCCCGAGTTTCCGAGTTGGGGGCGTGTCAGTGTCGGAATCCGACAGTCCGATACAGCCAAAGACTAGCGCTATTGACGGTAAATTTGTTGAAATTAATAAAATTATTTTTTCTGTAATGTACAGTAAAACTATAGAAGTTACATATACAAAATATTTGATTATTGTATACTTACTATAGAATATATAATGATTTATTTTACATCACCGTCATAAATTGAATAAAAACAGCAAAAACACAATGATGCACATTCTTTATTCATCATTTTGTAGATGTACAGTAACTTAAAATCGTCGAAAAGTTAAATCGCCATCTTGTTCCGACCAAAGTTACTTCAACGCACCTGAGGCCGTAATTACGGTTTGTCAGCTCGTAAATACGAACATCCCAGGAGGACTTGAACGCAGAGCGCTGAAGACACCTACAGCATTTTCCCCTTTCTCTTCCTTAAATTGCAAGTTACGAAATCCCCGCCTATACTACATCTCCCATGATTCAACTTTGAAATGGGGGCGGGACATAGACGTAAGGAAACACACGGCCGAGACGCTCATTTGCTCAACCGCGCCTCACGATGATTGGGCGGGGATTCTCGTGTTTGGTTATTGTAAAGGAGAAAAAGTTACACAAGCGTCAGGATTTTGTAACGCACACATTAGCTACTATTTAATTGTTGCCACTCGTAATTGAGCCACCAGTGTCTTCTTAGCTTTACATCGGACTGAACAAACCGAGCGCTGAAACAAAGAGCTTTGTTTTTTTATTAACAAAGATAGAATAATCGAGCAATTTTTGAATTATACAAGGACTACCAACAGTCGTATATGTTTGGATTACTGAAAGTGAAATGAAATAAATACAAGCAACCGGGATGCATTTTTTCATTAAATAACAGATAAAACGCGTGACGGGTTAAGGTCTAGACGGGCGCGAGAGATTTGGGTAACGTTAGTGATAACAAGACAGAAGCGCGCGCTTAAAATATGGAGTTGAATTCAGTGATTTTGACCACTGGATCTTCGGTAGGTTTTTTCAAATTAGTCAACTATGGAGTCGGCAAACTTCCCATCCCCGAGACAGCTCAGAGGAACGTTTGGAAATGGAAAAACATCTCCACGTCTTTCGTGCACAGCCTCCTAACTGGAGTGTGGTCTGTGCTTTGGTGAGTGTCAGAATACATTACACACCCATATATTCCTGTTTGCGCTGTCTGTTTGATGCCTTTATCAGACGCTTGAGAATTTTATCCAAGAGTAAGATCTTCTCAGCTGCCTCTTTATGCTGAACTGATGTAATTTGAACAGATATGGCTATTTGATAACCAGCACACAGACGACACGTTTACACCAGTGGTTCATGTCACTTGAAGATTTTAACGTTTGTGGTTTAAGTTAATGTGCCAACTACCCAGCATCTTTCACAAATGTGGTGTATTTTCATTTTAAACGCCATTCCATGGTTGTAAAACGTCGTCTGTGTTTGTAGTTTTTGCATACATCCCCAGATGGCTGAGGATTTGATAGAAACATACTCCGTTTTCTCTCACGCCTTGGTATCTGTATCAATCGGTGAGTAGAAAGCTTTATTATATACGTGTTTTACGGTGTTATTTTGGGGTTTCTTCAGAGAGAGGGTGTGTAGACATTGATGCCCGTGTGTTACAAACGCACTCCTGTCATGTGCAACAGTGCCCTCTCAGTAATTTGATGTAACTGGGTTAGACTTGACAGGTGACCCTAACCTTACTGATAGATTGGTAAATCGAACAAAAACTTACTCCCAAATCATATCTCACCCCAAAATTAAGGCTTTTTTATTTTTGCATTGTGACACTTTTGACAATTAACCTTATGTTGCCCAATTATAATTACTCTAAAGTGTTTCCAGATGCCCCCCGCCCTTATTTATTTATTTATTTTAATATATATATATATATATGTGTATGTATGTATGTATGTATTTATTTATTTATTTTTATTTTTTTATTATTACAATTATTGTCAATGGTTAGTCTCATATTATTCTAATATACTATTTTTCCCATTTAAACCTGCATTAATTAATCCTAATGCTGTGTTCTGGTCATGTTGACCTGGAGAGGATTTTCTTTTTCCTGAAAATGCTGCTTAATGTTATCACATTGAACTAAAGCTTACTGACTGGGGTTCAACAACTTCCTAAAAAAAATGGGATTATTTTTGTACACTTGGAGATTTTTTCCCCCACCTTGTTTCTTGTGGTGTTCCTGTTCGAAAATGACCAGCCTTTTAAAAATTACTTTTAAAAATTACTTGTAATGCTTTATTATTATTACCCAATATTAGATTCCATCTTTTATCAGCTTGGTTTCTTTCACATAGGTTTTGTGTTTCTTTTTAGAACTGATTAATCACAGGCCTCATTGATCTGAGCTTATGCAACTCAGTTTTTGAGTGAACATTGCCAAAATTGTCTACAAAAATTATTTTTTTCACTCAAAACTGAGGTGCATGAACTCAGATCAATGAGACCTACTGCCAATAAGTTCCAAAAAGGAACAGAAAACCTGACAGAAAGATTGAACCCAAGATTTTGTGATAATATAGAATAATGACAGATCTACTGTACAAGTAATTTTGACTGGGATCACCAAATTACGCAAAAGGATCTTCAGCACAGCATAAGGGTTAAATGTATGACAGTAATACCATGAATAAATACTTTATAATGTATTATTTTCTTTGCATTACAATAATGATTTTTTTGTCTTGCATTGCAGTAATAAGACTGTGACATGAAACTTACCCCAAAACATCCAGCATCACAGAAATTGGCTGCATGTCATTCCTCTTGGATTATTAGCTATTATTTGTGTATTGTGCTATTATTTTGCATCACTCTTAAATGTTGCGCAGTTGACTGCAATGTTTATTTCAACCAAAAAGTAGATAATTCCCATTCAAATTGCCAAATACCAGAGATATTTTAAATACTTGGAGGAAGCCCACATGCATTTGGCAGAAATGTTAACTATAGCTGCAGAATGAATGGCTAGCTTTATGATCCGTCCCAGGCAGGAGTGCTACCCCCAAGTCACATGACTCTTAATGAATGGGCCTTTACTTTTAATTTTTATACTCTTTTACAATTTATAGCATTTTTTTCAGTACTGTTATCTCTGCATAATATATGTCCATAAAAAGTTAACTGCAAGGCACATGGGTTTGACATGCACATCAGCCAATTTATAACTCGGCAGCTCTTAAAATTGTGGCTTTTGCTCTAAAATGCAGCCTCCATGGAGACCCTCATATTGGGAGATGGATATAAATAGCTCTCTGGAAATGACATCTTGGTACCCAACACAATTGTTGTCATGGGGTCTGTTGCTTGAAAAACCTGTTGAATGATCCACTGTTGGACAAATATATTGTTAATATGCATTTTTGTGTTTCAGGGTACTTTATATATGACTTCTTTGATATGGTTATCAACCAGAAGATCAGTCATTCATGGGAGCTCCTTTTCCACCATGTAGTGGTGAGTAGACACAAAGCATGGTACATATAAATTATTATATATTTTTGGAGAAACCCATTGACTTAACTGCTATATGGGTAAATCATGAAACATGCCCAAATTTAAAGGCTATTTTTAGGACCATTAAGATTTTTTTTTTTTTGACAGTTAAGCACATTTTCCTCCAAGTTCTCATTTCTAATGCTTCCGGATGTTTGTCCTTTTTGAATATTTTTCATTTCTATTCATATCAAAAGTCTCATTACCTTACATTCTTATTATATCCTAATACTGCAATAGATAAATACTGTTTTTTTACTGATTTATGATGATTTTTAATCCTTTTTATAATTTACATAATAAATCACTACTTTTTGCATTGCAGAAATTAGAATTTGAATGGTTATTGTGCTTAATTTTCATGAATATAACATCATAAAATAATAGTACAATAAATAATAAGAATTAAAAGAAAGCCACTGGCTAGTTGTGAAGGAGGTTTTGATTGTAAACAGTAACATCATTCCAAAAGCTGTTTCTGTATTACTCATCTGTCTAATAAATCTACACAGACCTGATTCGGCACCTTTTCAGTGTATTCAAATAGTCCAACCTGTCTGACCACCTTGTCTTTGTCATGTTTGTGGTTAGACATATTTTTGGAAAAAAGGTGAGGTGTTAGGTCAACAGAGTTTAAACTGCTGAAATAGATTAGATATGAAAAATAAACAAGTCAATAGCGAGGCCTTTTGAACAAATTATTCACATTAGGTACACATCTCGGTACCTAAACAGACTATCATAGCCAGGATACCTGTTTTAATGGACGAGGAAGCACACTATCCAAACACTTGCTTTGAGTTCAGCAGGTTTTCTGAGCTTTGGTTCTTTTGGGGTTCTGTGGCGTCACCACTTGGTAAAGTAGCCAGCTTCATTCTGTGGTTCTGTTGTTCCCTCTTTTCTTGAGATCTCATTCAGGGAAGTGACTGGAGGGAACATGCTGCCAGATTTTTAATGGCACTGTAAGAAACTGTCAGACCCTCTCATCTCCACCCCGTCCCATTCTTCCCCACTGTGTACATCATAAGACAAACTGTAATAATAAGAGAAGCTTTGTTTTAGATGTGCTCAGTTACAGCCTGTCAACAAATTAAGGCCTTTTTTTGTTGTTGGATCAGGTTGGACTGAACTTCTGTCATGCCACACCAAAAATGCCATTATGATGTTTTCTTTTCCAAGAAATTAAGCTGTCTACAGGTGAAGTGTTTGCCAAGGCAATTGGGGATTCTCTGGGAAAGCCTTTTTTTTTTAATTTTATTAAAAGATCATTGGAGCTTTGGATCATGTGATCAGGATGGGTGTGGGGGTCTTGCCCCACCCTATCCAGACTCTGTGTAGTTTTCCATTCAAATTGAATGCTTTAATTATACACGCTACTACCATTCAAAAGTTTGGAATCGGTAAGATTTATTTATAAATGTTTTTGAAAGAAGTCTCATATGCTCACCAAGGCACCTTTATTCCATGATAAATATTTTAAAAAACAGTCCTATTGTGAAATAAATATTTCAATGTATTTTAAAATGTAATTCATTGTGAAAGATTAATTTTCAGCAGCCATTACTCCAGTCTTACGTGTCACGTGATCCTTCAGAAATCAATTTAATTTGCTGATTTGATGCTCCAGAAACATTTATTATTGCTATCGATGTTAAACAGTTGTGCTGTTTAAAATTTTTGGAGTATTATACATGTTTTTACTGTCACTTTTGATCAATCTGAAGTGTCCTTGCTGAATAAAAGTGTTAATTTCTTTCAAAACAGAATACAGAAAAGAAAAAAACACTTGGCAAAAAAAAAAAATCTTACTGATCCCAAACAACAACAAAAACAAAAAAAGGTAGTGTACATAAAAACGAGTCTGATTTCAGGTGAAGAGGAAATCCATGTATGGAAACACTTGTTGCTTAAATAGTCATTCATTTGCGGTGGAAAAACACTGATGGTGAGGCCTACTATCAACCCAGTTGTGTTGTCATACACCAATATAGTAAGAAGCAACAACTTAATGGTTTGGTTGGCTTGTGGGTTGTATTGCTTGGCTGTCACTTTTGCGAATGCTGAAGTTTCCAGAGGTGGTTCTGTGGAAAGCATCACACTAACCCAATAACATTTTTGGCATTTGGACAGCCACAACCCTCCTTTAAATCAGTTTCTCAGAAACTGTGCTTCAGAGAGCAAATATCTGTCATCCCCCATTCATTTAGCACAACTGAGTTTGGTAATTAAAGCCTTCAAGTCTCAGAGGAGGCTGAGATGATAATTTTTGTATTAGCTCTCATTCATACCATGCAGGCTGAGGTGGAATCAGTGGAAAAAGACAAAACAATGGGGGAGTCCCATGGTTTGGCTAGAGTCTGGCAGGGTGATTGTTCGTACACTAAACACACAAGCCTGAGGTGATTGTATTTGCTCACTGACAGAATTTACTCGGTAGCTAAAGTGATGCAGTTGAGTGTTTCCCTGCCAGGAAACTCAATTACAGCCCCCCTGCATTTTCTGTAGAACCTGATAATCCAGCTCTGCTGTGTTAAACCTGCAGCTTTCCCTGACTGGGGCAAGCTGCTGTACTCTGGATAAAGCTGTCAGTAACATGAGTGGTAAACAAGTCGATTGTACTGTAGTAAGAAAACAGCACACACATACCTGACATTCTCAAGGAGGTTGTGTCTGAAAAAGGAAAGATTAGTACAGCAAATTTTGATGCTGATTTCAGTATAAAATTTGAAACCGAGGACATTTGTGTTGTAAAATAAATGTCCCTCTACATTTTCATGTAGCTTATTGGATGGTGATGCGGTTATAATGCAACTACACAGTAAGGAAGTTTCAACCAACTTGTTGATTTGGTAAAGTGTGATCAATTTTTGCTTTTTTGATGTTTTTGTCACGTTTAAAGCACCACCATTACAACCTTCAGACAGACATCTGACATCTTTGAAGTCTGAAACGTTGACTTAGGTAAACATCTAAGAATGAACCTGAAATTAGTCTGATCATTTTTTTATTGTTTTTTTTTTTTTTTCCTATTATTATTATTGTTGTTTTTATTATTATTATTATTCATTTTGTCCCTCATGTCTTTACCTGGCAGTTGTTTTACTCTCGGCTATAAATTTTATTTATT
>NW_015552566.1:1316663-1316834 GCF_001515605.1 Sinocyclocheilus anshuiensis
TTTTTTTTTTTTTTTTTCATTATTATTATTATTATTATTATTATTATTATTATTATTAATCATTTTTCCCCTCATGTCTTTACCTGGCTGTTGTTTTGCTCTTGGTTATGAGTTTTATTTCTTTTTCTTTTTTTCTTATTTCTTTTATTGTTTTGTTTTATCATTATTATT
>NW_015552566.1:1316844-1322741 GCF_001515605.1 Sinocyclocheilus anshuiensis
AATATTATTATTCATTTTTTTTCCTCATGTCTTTACCTGGCAGTTGCTTTCGGCTATTTTATTTCTTATTTCTTTTATTGTTTTTATTTTTTATTTTTCATTATTATTATTATTTGTATTTTTTTTAAATCATTTTTCCCTCATGTTTTTACCTGGCAGTTGTTTTGTTCTCTATGAATTTTCTTTTTCTTATTTTTTTATTTCTTGTTTTTTTTTTATTGTTATTATTATTATTATTATTATTATTATTATTCATTTTTCCCTCATGTCTTTACCTGGCAGTTATTTTGCTCTTGGCTATGACAGTATGTTTGATTTTCTATAATTCCTTTGTAAACAACTAATTTTTTGTAATAGTTTATTGTAAATTAAAAAATTTAAATTTATTGTAATAATTGTGCAAAAAAATTAACCCACCGACTAATGTGTAGTATCTACGACACAGTCTGGCTTAAGCAGCTGTTCCTGCATTATCGGTAATAGAGCAAATGATAATGGAGAGTGACGTGATGTGGCCAAGTATGGTGACCCATACTCGGAATTAGTGCTCTGCATTTATCCCATCCTAAGTGCACACACACAGCAGTGAACACACACACACCGTGAACACACACCCGGAGCAGTGGGCAGCCATTTTTGCTGCGGCGCCCGGGGAGCAGTTGGGGGTTCGGTGCCTTGCTCAAGGGCACCTCAGTCGTGGTATTGAAGGTGGAAGAGAGTGCTGTACACTTACTCCCCTCACCTACAATCCCTGCCGGTACGAGACTTGAACCCGCAACCTTTGGGTTACGAGTCCGACTCTCTAACCATTAGGCCACGACTTCCCTATGTGCATACATCGACAGTAGGTCAAAGGTTAACAGCAAGCTTTGTTCTGTTGGAAGGGAAATGGAAAGAATAAGAGGCAGCGGAGGAATAAGAGGGAAAGAATGTGTACGAGCAAGGGAACCACTTTTGGCTCCAGAGTCTAGTGTATTTGTGGCTGGATCCCTCCTCCTCTTGCAGCATGCATTCAGCATTTTCCAGACAGAAGCAGAGACATCTGGTCCACATATGTTCATGCTCCAGGACCCTTATAGATGAGATCCCATTGAATGCTAACCCCCTTGAAGTTTCCTCTATAATCTGTAGACCGAAAAACCTCTCAGTCTTTCTCTCTTCCCCATAGCAGAAGAAACCTCTATTTGTGCTTGTTCCGACAAACATTCCAGAACAACATGCTGTCTGGGCCAAAGCAACCCACTTGTAAATAAGATCTCAGTCTTCCTAGCAACCAAAAAATAAAAAATAGACATGCCATCTATATTCTGAGAACTTCCCATTTATTTTTTTGAATGGAACTTCCTTGAAGTATGACATAGCTTCATCCGATACGTTTATTTTTTCAAAGTAGTTGAAAATGTAGGTGAATTTCACTCTGATGTGAGTGACGATAGCAAACAAAGGAATGCTGCCAACCTCGAAACACTTTCAAATAGTCGTTGTGGTGAGTCCAGTGTGTACCGTACTGAGGTTAAGGCCTGAAAGAACACAGTCCTGTTCGATTTAGAGCGTTTTTAATGCCTCGAGTCTCAGTAACTCAAAGTGGATCTGGAGCACCGCCATAGTACATGTCCGGTTGCCACGGAAACTGTGTTGTGCATGAGTGTATGAATGATGCTACGTATGGCTCCCGAATGATGAATGCTGGTTTTGTTCGTCAATGGGAGGGGGTAAATGCTATTGTGCTTAAATATAGTTTGATCTTTGTGTGACCTTTTCAGTTGATCAAATTGATCATATCAGTAGTGATGTGGTTTGTTTTTATTCCTGTTCTGTTTATTTTGGTTTAAACTAAGGCCTAGTCCACACGAACATGGGTATTTTTATAAACAGAGTTTAAAAAAAAAAAACAATGTAGTCCACATGAAAACGCAAAAACATGCTATGAAGTGTGGTCAAAAGCATGCCAAACAACAGGTGGCGATATAACCCTAACCGTAAAGCCATCTTGGCCAATCCGAAGTCTGAAAAAAGCGCGAACTCCGACATCACAAGCAAAAATCTCCGGTTTCACTGGCTCCACGACAACACTGCAGCCAGAGAAATTAAATGAAAATTGACACATTGAATTGATCAGATGTCACAAATGTTACTAACACAAGATGTTGATAACACAAGACTTCTGTATTAAATACAATACTTTTAAGCTTTCTGTCAATTGAAGAGTTTTGAAAAAATGTATCATGGTTTCCAAATAAAATATTAAGTTGCACTGAAATGTTTCTTGAGCATCAAAGCAGCGTATTAGAATAATTTCTGAAGGACTGGAGTAATGGCTGCTGAAATTTCAGCTTTATCATCACAGGAAAAATTTACATTTTAAAATAAATTTAAATAAAACATTTTGCATTGTATAAATGATGCAATTGAATCAGAGTTCATCTGAACAGACTGTTTCAATTAACACTCTCTTAGTCACAAAACAAAGCAGAATTGTTTGTGATAGCCTTTGTTAGGAAACTTAATGGGTAAATAAAAAGTACATTAAAACCATTGTAATATTCATGATGTCACTTAATCGATGACAAATTCATTGCAAAAATACTGTGAATGTTCAAGATTCAGCCAGCTCAACCCTCATCTCACCCATCTTAAAAAATCATCAATGATTCATGAGAATGTTGGACTCATAAACACACACTCAAATATTCATCACATATTCATACAGTACATCCTTTTTTTTCCCTCTCAAACTGTGCCACACCCTTTGAGTTCACCTCTCAACACCTTTATTTCGTATGGTTATATTTCCACATACCCACTCCACCTTCAGCTTCATGTCCCAGCCCAGTTTCACTCTCTCACACACCATCTGGCCCCTCCTCGGTCTCAGATATCTTTAAATGGGTGGATCTGCTTTCTGTTTGTGTCTGTTTTTATACTGGGATTGGAATCTGGAGGATGTGCCTTACAGACCCACTGCACTGCATTTGTTTATATAAAAAACACTTAAAGGCATAGGTCACTCAAAAATAACACTTCTGCTGAGTGTTTTAGTGAGAAGCAGCCTAAAATTTAGGTTATTAGGTTAGTCATTATTTAGGTTATTATTATTAGGTTTAGGTTAGTTATTATTTTTCTTAATCTTTGTTTCCAAACAACCTTTTTAAATGTATTTTTCAATGATTGGAAGTAAAATATGTTTTACAAACTGTCGTGTTTTGGGGAGCTGCACCAGATGACACTTTATGACCTGAACTAACAAAAATAAATAAATAAAATAAATAAACATAATTCAGAAATTAAAAACATGCTCATCATAGAAGAAATCTCTCATGCTAACCAAGGCTGTATTTATCAAAAAATACCGTAAAAAAAGTAATATTTTGAAATATTATTGCAATTTAAAATGACTGTTTTCTATTTGAATATATTTTAAAATGTTTGTTATTCCTGTGTTGCTTCAGTCTTTGTCACATGATCTTTAAGAAATCATTCTAATATAATGATTTGCTGATCAAAAACATTTCTTATTATTATCAATGTTGAAAACATGTTCTGCTTCATTTTGTGGAAACTGTGGTATATTTTCTTCAGGGTTCTTTGATGGATAGAAAGTAAAAAAACAGAGTTTATTTGAAATCGAAATCTTTTGTAATAATATTATAAATGTATTTACCATCACTTATACTATCGCTGAATTAATTTCTTTCAACCCCAAACTTTTTAAAAGTAATGTAAATAGTTTGTATGGGCCACTTTTATGGTGATTTTCTTGAATCATCATATATGTGACCATTCCTTGACTTAAAAATGACAGAATTTTAACTTTTTGGTAAACTATCCTTTGAATGCTTTCGTGTGTGTGTGTGTGTGTGTGTGTGTGTGTGTTCATGTTTATCTTCAACGAAGCATGTGTCCTCTCTGTTAGTCCACCTGTCCTCTCTTCTCTCATCACCTCATGTGGTCTAAAGCCATTGGCATCTGTGCTCTATTTCTCACTGAGTTTCAGGATTCCTTACATGCTGCTCAAATGGGCCTGCTGGCAAAGCGTTCTGAACGAGTTTCACCTGTAACCAGGTTAACTGGTTTGAGACTGGTGCTGCTACCACCCCCCCATCCCGTTCCCCAGGGAGAGCCTTTCTGATCCCATGCCAAATGCCATTTGTGTCTGCCATGTTTTTTTTTGTGTAATTGAGAAAGTAGAGACCCTACTAATGATAATTGTCCCCGCAGGGAGAGGTTTATGAAACCAAACACACACAGACTTGTAGATTTACAATTACAACAGGGGAGCAAACCGGCAGGCATGTGCTAATGTGATGTTATTATTGCATCATTAATACTTTTTATGCATAACTGTATTGAAAATAAGAGCATTGGTTTGGTTGTAAACAACAAAATGATTCAGATGTGATCAGCATGTGCTTTTATATTTCTCTCATGCTTTGGCTTGGCAACTTTAGGGCTTTGTGTGTGTGTGTGTGTGTGTGTGTGTGAGTGAATAAGATTATTTCAGCATGACTGCAGATGGATTATGAGAATAATCTTGCTAATGCAGATTCACTGTGATTGTATGTTGGTGTCTGCAGCATTACGTTGGTGTGGATTAATGTTTTTGATGAAGTCATATTTATTTGTATAGCACTTTGAAATCAGCTTTTTTTTGTTTTTTAGGAAAAATTCTGACGGTTTCATGGTTTATCATTGTTTTTTCCTGACTTTGCCTTTATATGAATCAGATTGCATGAAACAGTTGCAGAACCACTGCATTTTAATCACGATCCAAACAGACATGAGCAGTTTTTGAAGTAAATTAGGTTAGAATCATTTCAAAATTTAAAGGGATAGTTCACCCAAAAATGAAAATTACCCCATAATTTACTCACCCTCAAGGCATAAGTGTATATGACTTTCTTCTTCCTATCGGATCAAATCCAACTGGAGTTATATTTAAAAGCTTTATAATGGCATGAATGGGTGTTATTTGTCAATAGTCCAAAAGAAGTTCAATAAAGCGCATCCATCCATAGTAAAAAAGTGCCTCACACAGCTCCGGGGGGTGAATAAAGACCTCCTGTAGCGAATCGATGCATTTTTGTAAGAAAAATATAATTTGCTACAGGATGCCTTTATTCACCCCCCTGGAGCTGTGTGAGGCACTTTTTATTATTGATGGATGTGCTTTATTGGACTTCTTTTGGACTATTTAAAAAATAACACCCATTCATGCCATTATAAAGCTTGGAAGAGCCAGGATGGTTTTTAAATATAACACCGTTTGGATTCGTCTGAAAGAAGAAAGTCATATACACCTAGGATGCCTTAATAAATTATGGGGTAATTTTAATTTTTGGGTGAACTATCCCTTTAAAGCAAAGACAGAATGGTCTGACTTTAGCTTTGTGAAATAATGCTACATAAATCATATCTGAACAAAACAAAAATAGCAGATGGGCTGAATGAGACTGACACCAGGTGACGCTTTTGGAACAGCAGCCATGTTACCGCTGTAAACAAAGCAGAGCTGCACTTTTAAAGGGGTCATATGATGCGATTTCAATTTTTCCTTTCTCTTTGAAGTATTACAAGCTCTTGGTGCATAAAGAAGATCTGTAAAGTTGCAAAGACTAAAGTCTCAAATCCAAAGAGATATTCTTTATAAAAGTTAAGAGTCAACCACACCTACCTAAAACGGCTCGTTCTAACACGCCCCCACATGTCTATGTCACGATGTGGGAAGATTTGCATAACGCCGCCCAAATGTTCACGCAAAGAAAGAAGGCGTAACTTTTATTCTCACTGTAGTTTTGTTGTTGCCGATGCCGCCATGTCGTGAAGGCGTGTTTCGTTGTGAAAGCGAAACTACTTTGTTTGGTCTTCCAAAAGAGGACGATATCTGCTTCGTCATGCCT
>NW_015552566.1:1322836-1334147 GCF_001515605.1 Sinocyclocheilus anshuiensis
GCCTAGAGCTGATCTGTGCTGGTCGCTGAGGGAATACATCAACTTAGTGCTGTGGATTGCCGGATCGGCTTTCACCATGGATGAAGCGGAGTCCAGTCCGGGGTTGTCACATGTTGTTGCCGCAAGCCCGCCAGACGCTCCTTCGTCGAATCTGCCGGCCGCACTGGACGTTCCTCACTCAAGCCCGCCATGTGTGACGCTGTGTGTTTCGTTGTGAAAGCGAAACTACTTTGTTTGGCCTTCCAAAAGAGGACACGACTAGAAATCAGTGGTTAAGTTGTATTTACAACACTGTTCCAGAACAGTTCAACTCAAATATTTAGATGTATACACACACACAGTCACTTTAATCAGTCTAAATAAGCTCTTTTTGCACTACAAATCATTATATCTGCACTGTTGTTTACTTCACTGGTTTGCACTCTATCTGGCGTGTGCTGCTTTATATATTTTTTTTTATTTTTATTTTTTATATATTTTTTTTACATTTTACCTTATTTGTATATTTGTATAGTTGTATTTTATATTTAATCTGTATATCTGTATTTATGTTCTACTGTTAGTGTTATCTGCATGCACCAAGGGTCTGAGAGTAACGCAATTTCAATTCTCTGTGTGTATGTGCTGTACATGTGGAAGAATTGACAATAAAGCAGACTTGACTTGACTTGAAACACCATAAAGTTTCCGTGCACTATATTTCAAGTGTTCTGAAGCCGTTCCATAGTGTAATCTGAGGTACAGATTAATATTTAAGTCGTTAAATTCAAGTTCACATAACTCTTCGCTCCGCTGCGGCTGTCAGTCATCTGCCATTCAGCATTCAAACTGCGCGTCGCATTCGGTTACGACAGTCAAAATGACGAAACTCTCTCTAGGATGATACAATGTTCCTACAAACGCGAGTTTTGGGCAGTGTAGAGTAGCGCTTGTTGTTTGTCATTTCTCCGATAACAAATGCAGACATGGTTTTATGTTTACACGGCGCGATGCAACGCAACGCGTAAAAAGACAGTATAAGTCATTATAATCCGTAATTATGTCCCCACTGGATGCAATAAATGCCTCGTTTATAATGGGTTTGAATGTTTTTGTCTCGTCGCTCCGGCCGGACAGGGCATCACAGTATGGTAGGGGCGTAACATTTCCGTCATACGCTTGAGGTATTCGGCCAATCACAATGCACTGGATAGCTGGCCAATCAGAGCACACCTCGCTTTTCAGACCGATGAGCTTTGTAAAAATCGATGCGTTTCAGAAAGTCGGGGCATAGAGGAGAAACAATAATGTACATTATGTGGAAAATAATGTGTTTTTTTAACCTTAAACCGCATAAACACATTTCATTGCACTAAATACACTAAATAATTTTCTTTTTAGCAACATCATATGACCCCTTTAAATACTACATTAATATGCATTATATGGAGGTAAGACGAAAAGAAAATACCATCTAAACTTTTCTGAAGACAGTCAGTTCCCCTCAGAGATACATTCATATAAACCCCTCACCCTCACTTCAGTATTAAGGATTTTCTTCCAATATTTCACACATCGTGAACTGTGATCTTACTCTGTATAATACAGTATTTTCTCCTCTTTGCAGCATCTCTGGGTTCTGTTAACGGCCATTTACAGTTGGTTTATTTGCCCAGTTAAAGAATTAGCCTAGTTGTGTGTTATTAATAGTTTTCTAACCATTATTCAGAAGTGTATACAGTTAACAGGGATCTCCTCTCAATTTGTGACACTGTCTACATTGCTTAGCCATTTGTACCAGTATGCCGTTTAAAAAAAAAATGCATACCGTGTGCGTAATTCAAACCGGTATATCCCCCAGCACTAGCTTTTAGTATTTTGTGTTCACTGGAATTGGTTAATTTTCTCATCAAAGCATTTCATGCAAGCAGCTTGTAAAGATTTCAAGTCATTATAATCACTAATATCACTTATGCTCTGGAAGGCTGCTTTGAATAGAAATTTAAGAAGATGACATTTATTTAAAATCACAATCTTTTGTAGCATTATAATGGTCTATACTGTCACTTTTTATCAATTTAAAACATCTTTACAGGATAGAAGTATACGTTTACAATAAAACTATGCATTTAATTAGTATGTGTTTTCCCTGAGAATCAAAACCATGACCTTGTCGTTGCGAGCGCAAGGAGCTACAGGGAAATATCTGTTAACACAAGGCAACATGTTATGTGATGTATATGACATGAAGACTTTGCTCTTTTCCTGTCAATGATTATGTTCTTTTCAAGGCCGAGATGGAAGTTAAAGAGTGTTTTATGTCTTTATTATAGTCGCCATTCAAATATTACAAATTGTACAATATTGAGTGTTTGTTTTCGGTGTCTTTGACTTGCGAAACACCTGTTGACCTCATTTGGTGTAGAAGACAGTACTTTTTTGCATTTCACTTTGATTAGTAATATGAAATATGTTCATTCACTTAGTCTCATCAGGCTTTTATCACTTCCATGATCTTAAGGAGGGATAGGGTCTCCTGAAGATAACAGGTTTGTTTGTGATGTTCAGAGCCTTATCCAGCTTAAGCATTGTGTAAGTAGATATCTTGACCTCACCAAGAGAAAGACAAAGGGTTAGCCAAAGGTCAACATCCTCTCAGTCATGAGACTGAGGACACACAAATCTTATTTAGTAATCATGCGTCTTCATATTAAAACAGGCCCTTCACTGCAGTGAGAGAAGAATTTACAGACAGAAATCATGTTTACAGAGCTAATAGTCCTGTTAAACCATCAAACTAGTATTCATTTTAGACATTTGATTGCTTTATATAACATCAAAATATTTTTCAGCCGTCACTGTTTGCTGTAGCCCGACTGTAGACCTCTTTTAGACACTGTAAAACAAACTCAGAAGTGTTTACAGTCCACATAGCTGGATGGATGGTCAGCTTTTGTCATGCTTTGCTTTATGAATGGAGCATACGTGACACATTCTTGCTATAAAGAGAAGTATGTTTGGATTTCAAGCTATTAAAAGCCATTATACATTACTTGCCGCCTTCAAACACACACCAGGGGCTTTTAGTGTCAGTAGTGTTAATGTGAATAACAGTACTGGCCTTATTGCTGTGACATTCCTCACCGCAAAGACCAGCCGGGTGTCATGTGAACAGGGTTGCATTACAGAATCATCCGGGCAACCAATGAATTTATGTCCTGTTACAAAAGGAGTTATATCACGGCAATGGCGCACGCTCATGTAACTTAGTATTGGACGTCATGTAACTGCACCTTTGTGCTCTGCGTAAGACTTATCATACCTGACAGTTACGATAGAGGATTTGCCAATGTGTATGATTCATAAACGTCAATAAAATTATGTAAATTAGATGTAGTTGTATAAAGTTTAAAATTATAATTGTTAGTTCTTAATGTAAATATTACATGGTTGAGGTCTCAGTAAATACTTTTGATTTGTTTTTATATTTGACTACCTTTTGGTTAGTGACTCGTGGGAATTAGACACCAAGAGAAAAATGTCTTATAATGGATCTAAATGCTCCAATATTAGTTTTGCATTGATCAGTGTAAGCATGAGCTTTTACTAGTTTAATCTATGCACTTTTTGCGATGTTTTTGTAGCGTTAGCCACCTAGTGGAGGATCATAAAACATTTTTAAAAATTTCCTTTTGGATGAAAAAGGATTACAAATATTTTAAACTTTTCATAAAAGATGACTTTATCGATAAATATAAGTTCATATTTTAATATTGTTCCACTTTTTTAAGAGATGTCACATACACAGTCAGTCACAATTTTCACATAGCCTACTTCTGTGCTTTAAATCAATGTTGTTTTTTTGTTTTTTTTGCTATGGTTATTTTCAGAGCTTGTTGGTTTGATTCAGGACTTAGTATTCTTTATTTAAGAATTATTATAAATGCTTATTGATTCATGCATAAAATACTCCCAGAATCAAGGTCACAATCACGATTGTGCTAATATTGACCAATGCCATTACTAGGATTTGTTTGAACTGTAGAACTCCTGCAGGATTAGTGTCATTTGTGGTGATGGCTTTGACTGTTGTCCTGTTGCGTTTAGGACTGATCAACAGAGCCTTTGTATTCCTGTCCTCAGCCTCTCCCTGCTGTTATCAGATGATACAAAACACACGCTCATTTGTTTCTCGTCGCCTCACAGCAGATTAGTGTTGAGAAGACGAAAGAGTTGCTGCTGAAATTAAGCACATTAGTCTGTGTATGGCTTAACTGGCCTATTTAAACTTAATGACTTTGTATAGATGAATGAACATGTCAAACAGCATCTTTAAAAATGCTTTAAAAAATCATATTACAATTAAATATTGTTTCTAAAGGTAATATTTGTAATAAATTGGACACATAATGTAATAAATGTACTGAACCTGAAATTAATGTTCAGCTGTGGAAAATCAACCAAAAATTCTGGAAACAAGGGGAATATCAACAATTGTATTTTTTGAAGTTATTATGATCAACTAATAAATTAATTTAAAGAATATAAAATCATTATAATAAAAATATAATATAATGTTTAAAAATATTATACAAATGTGTATAGATTATAATCACAGCACAAGTATGCATGTGTTGTTCAATGCAATTGACTTTAAACAAACTCCAAACTGAGACACTGAGGTGTGGAGAAACTAGAATACTAAACACTGATCTCAAAATAAATCTGGCCCAAACTGGCTTTTGGCTAATATTAGCAAACGTATACACTACAAAAAGTGCTTAAGAATATACAAATAAAAAGCTTTTTTTCTTTTGCTTCAGGTAATAGTGTGGCAAGTTCTTGAAGTTTCTCTGCCTTCATGTTTTGCTTGATGTTGCGCTGAATATTCTCACAGGCGAACACAACCTCTTTTCTGTCAATGTATCATCCATCATTAGAGCCAATTACATCTGGATAATTTCACACTCTTCTGTAATTGAATGTTAAAGTAATTGTTTCTGTTCACATTTTTCTACCTTGTAGCTGAGAGCTGAAAATGACAGTTATCTTAAAGGAATAGTTCACCCAAAAAAGAACATTTGCTGAAAATGTACTCACCCTCAGGCCCTCCAAAATGTAGAAGACTTTGTTTTCATCAGAACAGATTTGGAGAAATGTAGCATTACATCACTTGCTCACCAATGGATCCTCTGCAGTGAATGGGTGCCATCAGAATGAGAGTCTAAACAGCTGATAAAAACATCACAATAGCTCACAAGTAACCCACACAACTTCAGTCCATCAATTAACGTCTTATGTAGTGAAAAGCTATGTTTGTAATAAATCCATCAGGATGTTTTTAATTTTAAAACATTGCTAAAATACGAGTCCTCTATCCATAATAAATGAAAAATGTTTATTTTTGGGTGAATTATTCCTTTAAAGTTTTCTTTGGCCAATATTTTAGTGCATTGCCATTATTGAAACCTCTCAATTTCTTTTGTTTGCAGGTGATCACCTGTTTCGGGATCTCTGTGTTGACCTGTCGGTATGTGGGTTTTGCCGTGGTGGCTCTGTTGGTGGAGATCAATTCAATCTTTCTGCACCTGAGGCAAGTGCTCTGCATGGCCAGCTTGGCCAAAAGTACATTTTACCGTGTCAACAGCATGATAAACCTGGGCACCTATGTAGTGTTTCGCATCAACACTCTGGCCTGGATGACCCGCTGGCTGGTGCTCAATCGTGACCTCGTCCCCCTGATCAGCTACACCATCGGCAGCGTGGGTCTGGCCATCATGACCGTCATGAACATTGTGTTGTTTTACCGCCTGATGAGAAGTGACTTCATGAAGTCCAGCCGTGAGAAGGAGGCGAGGAAAGACAAGGAGAAAGAAATGTAGGAAGAGGACTCTTCCCACTCCAGCTTCAGCTCCAACCAAATCCGCTCTCTTCGCCACCATTCCCAGACTTTGGGGGAAAAAGTTCCTTTCAACCTGCTGACTTCATTCCTGTAACACCTGATCGTCGACTAGATCAAAGTTTAGTCATTTTAAAGACCTCAAGCTGTGCTAAGATTAGGATGGCTGTTGTCACAGGTTTACAGTTGTCTGACATGGATGACATATATTTACACATGCAACCTTATGCTCAAATACTCCTGCATGATTTATACAATGACTCAAAATGTTATAAGTTCTAATGAACTTGATCTGTTTACCTTTTATCAAAACATATGCTACCCCATGTAATGTATACATTATCTATTATATGTAAGCAAATATTCTGCTCAAATAGGAACTGCATATGTGGGATTTAAAAAAAATGGGGGGAAAAAATATATATACAAAGTTTGTCTACTTAATGAGCTTGTAGCAGTATCATCCTAATTCTATATCATTTTTAAATGGGCAGTTCGCTCAAATTAAAAAGTTCTTTCCTCTGTGGAACACAACAGGAGACGTTTTGTTCAATGTTCTCGCTGCTCTTTTCCGTACAATGTAAGTGAATGGTGACCGGGACTGTCATGTTCCATAAACAACATAAAAGTACTGTAACTTCTGAAGCCATATGACAGATATTTCAATTTTGGGTGAACTGTCTCTTTAAATCTGATGGAATTCCATTAGAGATTGTTTTTAGCTTAAATTCTCTGTACTGACTAGTGATAATGAATGAAATCACCGTGGACAGGATGTGCCCAGTGTTCACTACTGGATGGGGTCGGATTTAATTCGCTAAACATGACTGTAGTTTTACATTGTGGATGAATAACACTATTCTCGATTGATCTGTTGCCCTTTAAGTGGAGAATCTGAATCTCGATGCTGGAGTCTTCACAGCGGCTATCAGGAAAACACTCCTGCTCTTTCTTACAATGAAACGGAACAATGCATGTGAGGTCTGAGATCTGACAGGACTGTGATTGCACAAATCATGCCTGTAGGTGGCACTACACACACACACACACAACAGAGACCTCATGTTAGCTTATGCTAATACTTAGTCTATAGAGAGGCTATGATTAAAGTAGTACTTATATTGCTTTAAATGAGCTGAAATCTTTTTCTTTTTTTTAATAAAGCTTTGTAATTTTGTTTTATTTTGTATATTTGTAATTTATTTGTACTTAATATCATTGATTGTTATGGTTGGAGGCAAACTGCAAAAAAAAAAAAAGCAAAGAGCAAAATGAATGTTGTGATTTTGTTGGTGATTAACAAAGAACGGTCTTAGTCAGATGCACTAAAGGCATTGATTTGTTTAGCCTTATTTTTATATACTTAGTGCCATTGAGATTGTAGAATGAATTCTGATTATTATTGAATTATAGGCAAGAGTGGCTTGTCTGTCCGGTGGGAAAGTTGACGCACTGTAACCGCATGTAGCATCACCGACTTGTGCCACAAAACTAGTTTTTCAAAGTTTATTCATAATGTTTAATTAAGTTTTAATCTGGTGTACTCCTTCCTTATTTTTACTGTTTGTAAGAGTGATTAATAATTAAGGAAGTAAAAAGTTGAAAGCAAGTGAAATATAGAAAAATAAACGTGCACTGAAATTTTTTTTTACTGTTGGCAGCTTCATATTGAGTCTATGTGCTTGAATATGTGCTTCCTTAATGAAGTAACCGGTATCTGTATTTAAATGTATTTAAAAAAGAAAAATGTGTATTTTAGTTTTTGAGAGAAAACCAATGTGATTTCAAAGATTTCAGCTATGCGGTTGTCCTTCACTTGAGAGTGCAATTCTGTACTGTGTTTGAAAGATAAACTACTGTTGTATTGTGGATCTGATTTTTTGAGCATAGTGTTGCAGTGTTTTCCAAAGCCATAATTAAAAAGAAAAAAAATCACGGCTGGAAAAAGATAGATATACGTATATGCCCATTCCCCCAGGAGAGCACAACAAAAAGAAAACAGTCTTTTCCTTTTGCTTTTCCTTTCTTTTTTTTTAACCCTTGCTGTTTTAGTTAGCCTAATCATATAAGTTTTAAACAGTTGTATCTAAAATGTATATAGCATCATTTTATTTTTGTTTGGATTAATGATTGTTTTGTAATTAATATAAACAATTATTTGTATATGACCTTTATATTGTTAATCGTGAAATAAAACGTTATTAACACTTTATTTGAGATTATTATTTTGAGAAGTTGGGAAGATAATATACTTTATAATATAGGATAAAATAGAATTTGTTAATCCTTTATTGTTTAAATAAAATCCTTTATGATTTATATAACATTAAACAACTTTAATGTAGTTATACTTGTTTTATTTGTTGATTTATTGGCTCTAAAATGCATATACTGGCCTATATAACAACAAACTAAAAATAAAATAATCCGCCAAAAATAAAATAATTCAATATGCATACTCTTGGTTCCAGTTATACAAACAGAGAACAGTCAATATGCTAATGATATATTCTTGGAACGCCGCTCAGCCAATCAAATTCGAGGACTGGAACTAAACGTAGCTATAATTCAGCTGTACTTTTCAGCTCAGTTTATTTAGAGATTTGTAGCCTAATACATTATGCGCCTTAGCTCAACGTACCACTGCAAAGAACCGCTGGAGATGCGCCTGTGAGACGGGATGTGCAGTGGATAGTTCTGTTTCTGGTGCTGAAGGAGCCGCTTCCTGCTGTCTGTCTGTCTGTCATCGCGAGGATGAGGATGATGCAGTTCAGCAGACGCAGGACTCACGAGCACGCTTGTGCCAGCTAAACGTCGGATCACTTTAATCGAGCGTGACATTGTGGGATACAGGCAGCGATTGTACGTTGGCCAAGATAACGAAGGATTTAAATCTCGTCCTTCTCGCGAAACCTCTGCCGTTATTCTGGGGCAGATCCGTCTTTAAGTCTCTCTTTGAGAGGTGTATCGATCTTTTTTAAAGATGTCGTCATCCTATATGTTCATGGGTCGGTTCTTTGAAGGGCAGAGATGTGGAAGTGAAGGAGCACGTTCATTCTCTTCATTGTAACGCCTCGTCTGTTGGATACTAATATAAGCCGCGCTAATGGAAAATACGGTGAGTGTTGGATAATAGCCTATTATGCGCAGTTATCAAAGGCTTTTATGGCCATGTTATATGGGAAAGAGTGACTAATCAGGAGCTTATTTACGCTGAAATATTTTACAGTGGGATGTATATTACATAATGTGTCTGCGAACATAAATTGTTTCTAATAACATCTGTGGGTGTTTATAATAAGCATAATAACGCTCAGAAGTTTCGTTTGTGTCACTTAAGATCAAGTAAAAACGAAATGTTCAAATTATCAATAAAAATCATTTAAAAATATAAATTATATTGTAAACATTATAAAATTAATCAAATGTTTTAAAATCTAAAATGTGTTTAAAGGTCCCATGACATGCTGCTTTTTGGATGCTTTTATATAGGCCTAAGTGGTCCATAGTACTGTATCTGAAGTCTCATTTTCATGCCATGGGACCTTTAACAACCAAATAACTGGTTTTATTCAAGTCAAAAGTGTTATTGTTATTCAACAACAAGTAATTTCAAGGGGTCCGATCAGGTAGAAGAGAAAAAAATTTATTTATTTTTTTATTAAGGTGCATTTTTCTTTTATCTTTCACATACTTTCATTTAAAGCAAGTACATTCTCAAATGAGTTACCTAATATGAAATTAGCATCATCAACTTGGATTATTAGGATATAATATTAGATAAAATAAACTATTACTGCAAAATAAATAAATACACATTTTTTTGCACAACATTTGGCATTTCAGGGTCATTTTTGTCACTTGTTGGCATTATGTCCCAAGCCCCCATTCATTTGCTGACCCTAGTGTATATTTCAGCAGAACTGCTGCTAAAATTCATGGGGACCGGAATCAAACCGGTATGGATGCCCAGTGAGTAGGCTATACTACAGAACAGTGGTTCCCAATCCTGATCTTGTTGAACCTCCAACACTGCACATTGTGGATGTCTCCCTAATCAAACACACCTGGTTCAACTCATCAGTTAATTTGTAAAGACTCCAAGACCTCAAATATGTGTGTCCCATCAGCGAGACATCAAACGCGTGCTGTGTTGGTGGTACACAGCAGCCATAGATATCACCCTGCAGCCCAAGACTGGTTGCCCACTGAAGCTAAGCAGGGTTGAGCCTGGTCAGTAACTGCATGGGAGACCTCCTGGGAAAACTAGGTTGCTGTTGGAAGAGGTGTTAGTGAGGCCAGCAGGGGGTGGTCTGTGTGGGTTCTAATGCCCCAGTGTAGTGACAGGGACACTATACTGACAAAAAGCACCATCCTTCAGATGAGACGTTAAACCGAGGTCCTGACTCTCTGTGGTCATTAAAAATCCCAGGATGTCTTTTGAAAAAGAGTAGGGGTGTAACCCCGGCATCCTGGCCAAATTCACCCATTGGCCTCTGACCATCATGGCCTCCTAACAATCCCCTTATCTACTGATTGACTTCATCACTCTGTCTCCTCTCCACCAATAAGCTGGTGTGTGGTCTGGCGCAATATGGCTGCCGTCGCATCATCCAGGTGGATGCTGCACACTGGTGGTGTTTGAGGAGATTCCCCCCTTCTATGTAAAGCACTTTGAGTGCCCAGAAAAGCGCTTTATAAATGTAAGGAATTATTATTATTAATTACTTCAGGACCAGGATTGGTATTGGGAACCACTGCTATAGGACCTTAGTGGTCCCCTCTTATTACAGGGCCTTGTTCAACATTCTCGTTTGAATGTCTTGCACTACAACACAAAATATTTTACCAAAATATTTTATAATGGACTCCAGCTTTTACATTTCCTCACTGATGAGAGCAATCATGGAGCGAGAGAAAACATAGATGATCTGATATAAATAAGGAAATGTGAAACTCTCGGAATGCTGGAAATTTACATTAGAGAACTGGAACTTACCGTTATATAGGCAACTGTAAATATCCGTTTCGTTTGTTAAAGGGGTCACAGGTGGTCTCGCTGGAGCGGCAGGTGGAGAGTGTGGAGAGGAGTATTGTGTTCCTTAGACAAGAGCAGCTGTCTCTGCTGCATGGACTACATCTGGAGATCCTGTCCCTCCAGAAACGCTGTACAGGTGTGTGTCATGACCATTCCCACAGTACAGCCACCTGCATTTGATTTTGAGTTGTTGTACACACATGAAACAACATGCATAATTGAATTGAGCAACATTTTATTTATCATAAATCACAACTAATTCGATGTCATTCCAAAAATAATGTTGGCACACAATCTAATTGAGTTACCGTGCCCTAGATGCTAGGGGTGGGAATCACCAGAGGCCTCACAATACGATATTATCACGATACTTGTGTCACGATACAATATTATTG
>NW_015552566.1:1334178-1354040 GCF_001515605.1 Sinocyclocheilus anshuiensis
GTAGCATTATTTTACCAGCGTTGCCCAGTACAGCTGAACTAGCCTACACCATGTTACAGCACAGTAGCGCTACTGCAAACCGGAACAAGTAGGCCTATACTGCATAGAAATTTGCTGTCAGCGCGTTATTTGAGCGGACATTGCTTTTCCGATGAGCATGAGCGGTCGGTACACGAGCGGAACGCACATTCGTAGATTGGAATATTGAGCGGAGCGTCAAACCGCGCAGTGACGAGGAAACCATCTAGTGGATTGTAACGAAATAGTATAATAAAAGATCGATACTTGGCGTCCGTATATCGATACAGTATTGCCGTGGAAAATATCGCGATACTATGCTGTATCGATTTTTACCCCCACCCCTACTAGATGCACAGATCCAGTGTTGCCAACTTCTTTCAATAGAAAGTAGCTAAAGCCAGTTTGAAAAGTCGCTAAATGTCGCCAGATGACGTCATACACTAATTAGCATATTCATGACGTCAGCGCGTCTGTTGCCTTTTACATACTACATAACCAGCTCTCCCTTCCAAGACGTTAATCTGCACAAAAATTTTGCTTTATATTTGAGCCATCGTCTGATGAAATAAAACGCACATAAGAAAAGACAAGACACAGACAATTCCTGTGCTGTGATTTCGGCTATATGTGCATGTAAAATTAGAGAAGCAACATAATATCTATTTTAACTGAAGGCGCTGCTCCTCTCAGCCGCTCGCTGTACAGAGCAGACGCAGAGAGAGAGGTGTGTGCGCACTGACCTCGCGCCGTTGCGTCAGTACCAGCAATCACAGAGACTCGCTAAGGTTTGTCCAAGAAGTCGCTAGATTTGTCGCTAGTAGCTTTTTTGGAAAAAAAGTCGCCAAGGGGTCTGAAAAGTCGCTAAATCTAGCGACAAAGTCCTGTGCAGTGAAGAGCAGGGTTACGTTGCTCACTTTGATGGCACAGGCTGCACAGAGAGAACCACGGGTCAATAGCTTCCTGTCAGTGCAAGGTTTGTGTTTTCCCTCACAGTAATATAGGTCACGGCCTTTCTACCTGAACATTACTGGAAATGTGCTGAGCCAGCTAGGGCAGAAAAACCAGCACACTGCATATTCATCTTTTTGCTCTTCTGTGTCCTGTAGAGCAACTAATCATGCTAGTTTAGAGCCTTCTCGGTATCTGCAACACAGGAAATCAGTTTTTCCTTTACAACCCCGTGTTATATATATATACCGTTATAAAGTTTGTGGTCAGTAAGATTTTGTAATGTTTTTTTAGTAATATTCAACATTTATTCTTCATAAGTATGGTAAAAATAGTAATATTGTAGAATATTATTACAATTAAATACAACTGTTATCAATTTTTATATATTTTCAAAAGTAATAGATTTGTGTGATAGATTTATAACAGATTTTTGTGGAAACCATGATATTTCTTTCATGATTCTGTGATGAATAGAAAATTCAAAAGACCAGCATATCATTTTTTTGTAACATTATAAATATATTTACTCTCAGTTTTGATCAATTTGAATGCATCACTGCTAAATAAATGTATTAATTTATTTAAGATAAAATCGTTTTGCCCCCAATCTTTTGAATGGCAGAGTAAATTATATTGTTTAATTACAATAAATTATTATTGCCTTATTTTACTTCTTATTGCTTTTACATCCATAATCTGACACATGTCCAAATGAAATGTAAAATGCAGGGTGGGACATTTTATGCACTAAACAATTAATTGAATCACATAAATGCAAAACCAATACTAATTTAGGACGTATAGCATGATCTATAATAATTCTTGAATGTATTGTTTTTAAAAATGTTTTAACAAAAAAAAAAAAGGTTAGAAATAACACTGTCTGTCTATTACTTACAGAACTTACACAGGAACTCAACATGAAGCCCCCAGGCAGGAGTGAAGCAGGTGAGCTCTGTTTCCTTCCAAAAAATGTTCTTTCATGTATTTGTGAGCAGAGTTTTTGTATTTTTAGCACGGGTGTTCAGTTGTACACAGCAACAACAGCAGTAGGTCTATTTAATACAACAGCATCTAGTATCTAGGTTATATGGTATATCTAGGTAGATGTTGATATTTGTTACTAGATCACATTTGAAAGACTTTGGCAAGCATGAATACATCATAGTGACTCTGATAATAAATACAATTATCCACTCGACACTTCTTTTGTTGTTACAATTCCATATAATCTTCCAAGTGATTAGATTTGAGGCAAATGTTTTTTTAAATGACTGTGTCTTTGTGATAATTTATCTAAAAAGCAAACCAATCGCACATTAAGAGGCCACTCATTGTTAAGCAGTAGACGACTCCTCTCCATACTGCAGGACATCCCTCTCTCCTCCAGCCCGACGCAGCCTCATTCGCCCACAAATTGATCCTGCCTGCGTTTTCCTCTGCTCTTGCTGCACAGTCCCAGTGGGGGTGTCCAATTACAGCTTGTTTTTTTGCTGAGACAAAGTTGGGCAAGGAGACAGAGAGGAATAGCACAAGAAAACTGAGAATAGGAGAGAAAAAAAGAGATTTGTAAATTATAATCAGTGGTGGGAAGTTTTAAAATCTATTTGTGTGAATCATTTACTAATCATGTAACCAGTTACCACAATATGAGCATAATATACACTACCAAGTTTGGCATCAGTAAGAATTTTTGTTTGTAACTTTTCATCAAAGAATCATTATATATATATATATATATATAGAGAGAGAGAGAGAGTTTGCAAAAACCGATAGCTTTAAAACTGTTCAAAAATCATGTTTTATTCTGCATTCCAATTAATATCAATCAAACTGCAGTTGGGTTGTTTTGATTGAATAATAACAAAAAAAAATGCAGCTAACTAACACAATAAGAAACATGATGACAATAAAAAACATGATTTATGAAAATTAATAAAAACAGAGTTATCTGTTTTTGCAAATAAACTCTTCATATACTTTTTGAAAACTTTTTGAATTTGAAGATCAGGGTAAATTTAACTTATTTTGTCTTCTGGGAAACATGTAACTATCTTCTGTAGCCTCTGAAAGGCAGTACTAAATGAACAATATGATATTTAGGCAAAATAAGAAAAATGTACACATCTCCATTCTGTTCAAAAGTTTTCTCCCCCCGGCTCTTGATGCATGTTTTTTTTTCTTCTGGAGCATCAGTGAGCATTTAAAATTTCTGTAATAGTTGCATATGAGTCCCTCAGTTGTCCGCAGTGTGAAAAGATGGCTCTCAAACCCATACAGTCATTGTTGGAAAGGGTTCAAATACACAAAAATGCTGGAAAACCAAAGAATTTGTGGGACCTGAAGGATTTTTCTGAAGAACAGCAGGCAGTTTAACTGTTCAGGACAAACAAGGGACTCATGAACAACTATCACTAAACAAAAAAACACAGCTGTGGATCATTCAGGTTAGAACACAGAATTAAGAATCAAGGGGATGTAAACTTTTGAACGGGCTCATTTTTATACATTCAACTATTATTTTCTCTTGTGGACTATATATGTAAACATCTTTTATGTGAAATATCTTATTCAGGTCAGTAATAAATAAACAATTACATGCATTTTGTATGATCCCTCTTATTTTAGTAAAATAATTAACATTTTGCAGATTTTGACCTCAACTGTATGTGTGTGTGTGTGTGTGTATATATATATATATATATATATATATAGAAGATCTATATAGAATCCAATATTCTGCAACACAACTGTTTTCAACGTTGATAATAGTAAGGATCATGTGACTGAAAAACTGAAAACTGGAGTAACAGCTGCTGAAAATTCAGCTTTACCGTCACATGAATGAATACCTTTATTTTAATGTCTTCCGTACTGCAACAAAGCTGTTCGAAGTAAATTGGCCTACTTGCAAAGTTTCCAGCATCAAGGTCGTTAGCGTGATATTTCTTTTCTACAAGTTCAATAAACAAGAAGTTAATAATGTGTATACTTATATTTAAGACACATTATTAACAATATTTTATGTATTTGTGCTCTGCCAGCGATGATAACTCTGAACAAATGTATAATAAACCTTTATGTCACTGAGCAACACATACATAGCACTTGTGTTCCCGAATAATTATTGTGTTGATTAAATAATTCAATTAATAAACTCATGTCGCCACCTACTGGCGTAACAGTGTAACCTGCAGTCATTAAAAAATAAACATACTTAACAGTATGTTCAGAACGCAGATGCACAGGCAAGCGGAAAAGTGAAAGATTTAATGCTGAAATAAAATACTTTTATTTCCCACGAACAGGAAAAATAAACTGCTGAAATAACTGCAGCATGTCAAAAATAGAAACAGGGCGTGTTAACTGATGCTGCGTCGTGACTAGCGAAGCCTGCTTACAATGTAATACTTCTTTGCTGTGAATGATTATTCATCTGAGATCAAACATCAGCATGTTTTGGATGTGTTAGTTTAGTCTTCAAAGAAGCCCAAAGGAGCAAACACTCTTTGATGAAGGAAATGATTTCATAATTTACAAGCATATTGCTTGCACAATGTGAGTATTAAATGAACAATACTCATCATTTTTTGAGGTCTATCGCTTCTTATCTGCACAAATGCCTTTGTCAACTGATTGTTGTCGACATCTCAGTTTCATTACACATTCTATTAAAAGAGTCAGAGGCAGCAAAGAGTGAACTCAATGAGGAACAGTGGAGAGATCAGATTTAGGGATCGGATAACACAGCATTTTCTATAGCCACATTATGAGCTCATCTCAGTCTGGACACATGGGGTGGGACTGATAGGCTGGCTGTGAATTCAGGACATTCTGGACAAGCTGATAGACAGAACTGTCTTCTGGCAGAGTTGCAATAAAATGTAAAAAGCGAGAGAGACAGAAATGAGGGAAAGATGTTGAGCTCACAGTACGAGGTCATCAGGTTCATGTGGATCAGGTGTAGAACGTCTGACACAGATTCCTGTAACTCATTTTCAGTCTACTTAGCCTGTCATTTATCTGAAAGACATTACATTAATGTGAGTGTAAAGACGCTTTCAACTGGAAAATACATGTTTTGTCCTTCATTTGTTTGATTGTAGTTAAATTGCATGTTATATGGCAGCTGCTCTTCATACTTCCATGTAATTCTATAGCACATTTTCTTACTCATAATTTATAGTAATATGAGCGTGATTTAAGATTTGTTAATAGTGCAGTATATCTTTAGATTTATTCATTTAGCAGACACGTTTTTCCAAAGTGAGTTTCTAATGAGAATTTTTGCTGTGTGTCAGCGATTTACTTTACATTTGCTCTATGCTTTGTGGGCACCGTAGTCAAGCATGCTCAGGGAGGTCTTGTCCTATAGACATTTCATGCGTCTGATAACCCTGAACACCCTGCCAGTAGCCAGACCAGAGTTGAGATTAGTTGATTTGGATTTGCTCAGTTTTGTCTACTTTCCTCTCCCACATCCAATTACCTTTTAGATCGCAGATTAGTTCGAAATGTGCTTTTACGGCTAAATCTGATTTTATACGGAGAGGCTTGTACATATTAGTCATGCCTGTTTTCATGTCACAAGGTGGATCACACATAAGATCATACACTCATTTGTACAGTAGAGAGTGTGGTGTTTAGCTTCTGGGTCTTCACTTTCTCTAGTTTATGTTTAAGCTGCATGTAAAACGGGCTAAACTCGAGATGTGAATTACAGGGGGGTTTGATCCCCCCACTTAAGGCTTGGACCCACCAAACAAGGTCAAAAATGTAAAAGAGTTTTCAAAAGTATATATACACTGTTAAAAATGACTGTAAATGCTACAGTAAAAACCTGTTAAATGGTTAACGTTAAATTCCCCTATTATATACAGTGAAAATATAATATAATTGGATTTATTAAAATATAATTGGACATTACATGTATTGGACATTAATTTTACGGTAGTATACAGTTTTTGGAAGTGAAAAAGACTGTATAATTTACAGAGAATAACCGTAAATTGACATTCCCAGAATTCCCTGCATTACATTTCAAATCTGATGTTTTTTTGCTGAAATAACTGTTTCTTCTTAGTTTTTTCTTATCAGTTTTGTATATTAGGGTTGAGTGTTACACCTAATGTTGTTAAATGAATGTTTATTGCATTATTTCAGTTTCATGTGTGTTACCGTGATGGTGTTTGGTGTTTGTGTGAATGACACTGTGCACCTTCTATATATGTTATTATTTAAAAGCTGCTTGTGATGGGCTTTGGTTCATCATGTGACTTTCTCATCACCACCTGCATTTGGTGGTTATCAGTGTATTACAGAGGTACAAAACAGATTTCAGTACTTCAATAGGTTGGTATATTAACATTATATCAGTTAATGAAATTACGGTATTTAACTGTAAATTTAAGTTAAAACCGTAAAACCTAAAACATTGCTACCGTATTTTTTTACGGTAAAATTCCGGCAACCACAGCTGTCGTTTTTTTTTTTACAGTGTACCAAATGTTTTAATTACACATTTTATACACTACATTTAAAAAAAATAATAAATGAATACTTCTTTCAGCATGGATGCATTAAAGTAATCAAAAGTGATAATAAAGACATTTATAATGTTACAAATGTTTTCCATTTAAAATAAATGTTTGTTTGTTTGGGGGGGGGGGGCATGGGGGGGATCATGGTTTCCACAAAAATATTAAGCAGCACAACTGTTTTCGACATTGATAATAATAATAAATATTTCTTGAGTTGCAAATCAGCATATTAGAATAATTTCTTAAAGACCATGTGACACTGAAGACTGGAGCAGTGACTGCTGAAAATAAAGCTATGCCATCACAGGAACAAATTACATTTTAAAATACATTCAAATAGAAAACAGTTATTATTTCACATTATTGCTTGGTGTGCATAAGAGACCTTATTCAAAAACATTTAAAAATCTTATAGACACTATATAATGAACAGTTCAACAATGTTTTTTAATGTTTTCACATTTCACATTGTTGTAGAATAAAGTTGATAACGTGGATAAAACATTGATTTCTCAATATATTTAAGATTTACAGATCACAAGTATGTCACACAATATTTTAGTATTATTTAAATGATATTTATACAATATAATATATTGGATTATACTGCAATATATTTGTTCAATATACAATATATTATCTATACAATATAATATAATTTTATTCAAAATGTCTCTAAGATTGTCTGTTGATGTTGACAAATTTGCTTGGGGCTTCCAAAGACAATTTAAGTTGTTCAAGATGAACTTGAAACAATCATGCCATGACTATCATTTCCTATAGATATTCCTGTAAAAACTCAACCTTCTGAAAGTTGTATAATAAACAGTGCTTGGACTAACTGACCATGTCTGTAGTTCATTGAATCATTAATCACACTTAATCGAGTTTTATTACAATAAATGTGTCTGTTCTATATGTATTCCAGAGGTGAAAGAGGAAGAGGAGCAGCTGGAAGCTCGTTGTGGGGAGGTGGAGGAGCATCTGCAGGAGCAACAACAGATCCAGAGTGATCTGCGATGGGAGCTGAGTCAGAAGTCGGTCCTGGTGGGTGCTCTCCGCGCCAGTCTGAAGGAAAAGGAGCGCCATTTCCTGGAGGAATTAAAACACCGCAGCCACAGGACCACTGCGCTCAACACCGAGCTGCAGAAGCAGACGGAGGCGGCTGCGTACCTGTCCTTCCAGCTGCATTCAGCCAAGCAGAAACTCCAGGAGCAGAAGCTGCAGCAACGCAGGAGGCTGGCCCAGCCCGGTGCAGACAAGCCTCCCATCTACCCTTCGCCTCAGGCCAGTGCCAGCAGCCCGACCACCATCAAACCCAAACGACGGAGCTCGAGCCGGCTCTCCTCGAATCTCCGCACCGAACGCGCCAGGGAGTGTGTGCCACGCGAGAGGGTGACAGGCCCCGAGGAGCCGATGGCCATGCCTGACCCCGCCCTCTTCCTCTACCCCTACAGACACAGATCCCGGCTCCGCCCACCACACAGACATGCCTTGCAGGAAGCAGAGGGGGAGGAGTCAGAGGAGCTCGATCAGGGAGCTTCAGTAAGCAGACTGGCAACAACAGTAGCTAAAGCCACTGCGACCACTGCATCCACCACAGAGAACAACGCTGAATGAGTGTTTCTTTTACAGTTCGACCTGCTTGTTTTTATGATATCTAAACCTGAATTGCACCTTGAGCCCCTTGGGAGAAACTTTCCATTATGACAGTGACAGAAACGTTTATATTTGCAACACGGTTTGCTTTTTTTACAGTTTGCACATGCAGTGATTATTAGACCGAGGAGAGATTTTTGCTTACGTTCTTGTTGAACCAAAATCGACTCGTGATTATGTTGCTGTAAGGCATTTTCGTAATCAAAAATGACCCTGAGGGCCTCACTACACGAACATGAAGTGCTTCATAAGGCCTGTTTTATGCATCCTGCATCTGCAGTGTGTAGTTTTTTCACTGGCTATATTAACAGGTTATAGCATTTACACTGACATTTGTGCTGCCCTTACATTAACTGCTGTTCTTTTCATATTATACTACGTCTGTCGTCGCTGATTAAGTTGCAGACAGGTATAGATAGGTAGATATTTAATGTAGCAATGAAATGAAAGCAGCAACTGATATTTTCTTCTGTATTGTGATGTACACCCATGCAAGTGTAACAGGTTATCGAAATAGAATGAAATGCAGAGCGGGGACTAGGTTCTAGCCATCGGTTGTTGATGGGATTTTGGGATGTGGCCATTGCGCTCAAAATAAATGCTAACTTGCAGTCAGTCTTGGAGGGGTGGAATTTAAGTGGACTAAATGATTGGTGAAACCCTGTATTAGTCACCAGAGAGAAGCCTGTCGTTTTCACTGGAAGAAAAATGGCACAAGGAAAAAAAAATCGTGTGTAAAAAAAATACACAAACATGCATTTACCAAAAAACAGGATGAATTTTCATATCATACTGAATTTAACATATACTTATTCTTCTTAATATCTCTTGGACATCTGTGCACTTATTCACAGTTGGCAGGTTTAGGTGTGTGGGGTAGGTGCGTGTTATATGTAGGCCTACGCCAAAATGCTTATTATATGCATGCCAACAAAGTGCGTATCATATGCACGCAAAAACTGTGAATTATATGCACGTCAAACACGTGCGTTTCATATGCACGCCAAAGTCAGTTTCTGTTAATAAATAGCACGTAAAATAAAAAAAATTGTGCTATTGATACGCATTTTCAGTGCAGTATTGCGTATTCTTTGCCTTTTCTCTTTATTCTGCTCTCGCAATAACAACTGAGCTATTTTATTAATTAGTATCAATCAATATCACATTATCTATCAAAGTATTTGACCGTCTTATACAGAAATCTCTAATTTTTCTTCCTAAAGAGAGCGCTGTAAACGTTTACATTGACTTAATTTCAGCTTCCGTTAATCGTGGATCGTGAAGAAAGGAAATGCAAGAAAGGCTAGAATGCATGTTGAATGATCCCGACGTTTTAAATTCGGTAAATGACAGAGATGTTTTAGTTAGTAATAAAGTGCTGATTTGCATTTTACGTGTATAAGTACGATCGGAACCCTGATCACACCATGCATTTTAAAGTAAATGCAGTTCAGTTAAGAACCGGATATGAACCACGTTCATGCCAGATCCCACAGCACAAAACACGTTTAAAATGCAGGATAAATCTATTTATTTATTTATTAGCATTATAGTCATTGATGATTTTTTTTTTTTTAAGCCTATAAAAGATGTCTGTCATTGTGTATGTTCAGTAAATCTGAATCAGAAATTCTAAATTTCAAAGGTGTTTGGCTTTCATGCAAATTGCCATTTGGATGCAAATGCAGTCACCTCTTCATTTAAAGTAATAATTCCTAATTGCACACTTCCAATAACCATTTTAAACATTTTAGCCTTTATTAAAAGGAAAATGCAATGTAGTAACCCAGAAATCACTTTATTTAGAGCCGCCGAAGCACTGTCAGTGTGAAAGCGTGACCCTGCTGTTTACTTGCTGCATACGCAGGATGTGCGAAACAGGCTGAAGTCAGTGTCCTTGTGAACTTGTTACTGCTGAGTCTTTGTTCAGCTGGGTTTTTTTTAATCTGTATGCCCTTGTTGTGGAATAGCTCATCTCAGATATTTCTGAATGATCAGGTTGTCTGTCTGGTGTCACCACAAGTGCACTCTCTGAACCCTCCAGATGCGATGGGGATTTTATCCCCTAAATACTGCTTCAGTCAGACAGATAAATCCTGTGTGAATGAGATCTATACAGCCTGAATCATTTGCTTAAGTGCTTCTGGTATATAGTGTGTTTATATGTGGGCTTGTTGATTAGAAGAGAGTGGGCTCAAGGGTCAACGCACCATTGTTCTGCCATCATTAAATGAGCCAGTGATGCCCAAAGGACTGATTAGCTTATGCTGCTTATGCTGTAATGTTTTAGTCTGATGTTGCAGATAACATGTTTGCATTTGTGTCATTAGAATCACAATGCTGTTTGTTTTATAATTCTGTGTGGGCAGGTATATGTGCATATACCAGGAGATTTAATGATTAATAGCAATGTGATACATATTGCAAACATATTAAGTGTTTGTATAGCAAAAGCTTGTAAATTCATAATATGCAAGATTAGATGTGGTGTGGTATAAACTGAGGCATAACTCCTGCTCTTAGATGTATAACTAAGAGAGGATCAGTCCATGGAAATGGAAATAGGACTGGATGAGAGTGACAGGCAACTTTCTTGACAATTAACAGACACTAATAAGTTTAAAGGAATAGTTCTCTCAAATTAAAATTTGCTGATATTGTGCCCACCCTCAGGCAATCCAAGATATAGATGAGTTTATTTCTTCATCAGAACAGATTTGGAGCAATTTAGCATTACATCTCTTTCTCACCAATGGATCCTCTGCAGTGAATGGGTGCCGTCAGAATGAGAGCATCAAAATAATCCACACGACTCCAGTCCATCAATTAATGTCTTGTGAAAGCCATGTCGTTGTAAGAAACAAACCCATCATTAACTTTAAACCATCACTTTTGTCCAAAATATGAGTCCATAATAACGCTTCCTCCAGTGGAAAAAGTCCACCCCCTGTTGTCCTCTCATAACAAAATCCACCAACATATTTGTTTAGAAATGTTTTGGACTGTTTCTGCTTGTAAACAGTGCTTGAGCTGTGCATATTCCTCTTCGGATTTAGACAAGAAGACACTACTGGAGAAAGCAATATCATGGATAGGGGACTTGTATTATAAATTAACCATAAGCAATAATTTGAAGTTAAAGCACGTTGATGGATTTATTTCTCACAAACATGATGTACTGGATTCATGTGGATTACTTGTGGATTATTGTAATGTTTTTATCAGCTGTTTGGACTCTCATTCTGACGGCACCCATTCACTGCAGAGGATCCATTGGGGAGCAAGTGATGCAATGCTAGATTTCTCTCAAATTGTCATTTTCGGGTGAACTATTCTTTTAATAATGGGGCCTAAAAAGTAGGCTATACTATAGAGGACCTTTGTGTCACAAGCCTGTGACAACAAACATCATTTTGCAAAATAATGTGACAGTAAAAGATTTAGTAGCATCTGTTTGAAACTGAGCTTTTCTAAAGATATTTACAATTGTATATGTGGTATTTCTCTTTGCTTTATTAGATCAGATGATAAATTTGCTTTGAATATTGAATATATGGTTGTTAAAAATCTTAATATGATCAGCAGCCCTCACAGGGATTGTTACTGAATGCATAAGATGTTTTCCTTTCATCTTAAAATTGTGTCTAATTTGACACAACCCTAACAAAGTGATATTTGCTTCACTCAGGGTCTGAAACCTTATTTTGTAAATGTATACACATATGCCTGACACTATTTAAAAGGCCTATAACCAGTTTTTGTATTGTATCAGTGCAGAGATAAGGAGGATTTAGAATGCAAGTAGGTTGTGTTAGACTGTGATACATCATATAATCACATCCACTAGTTAATTAATAGATTTCTGTTTTTCAATTTAATGATTCATCTTGGAAACATATTGATGCTAATGAAATGCTTAATTGTTCTTAAGTTAATAATTGTGATGTTAAAGAGATAAGCAATACTGCCTCACAAGATGACTTCTACATAATTATATTTACAACATACATTTTTGAACATTATGGTGAATTGCAAACCATAATCCATAGATACAGTACATGCAATATCTGTTTTTGTCTGATGTTATTTTGTAGTCCCCATTTTCATGAGCAGCGTGCTTACCAAGATTTGATTTTATTTGGCTTTTTTGTCCTTAAGTATGGAATAACTTGTCTTCCCTTAAACTGACTGTTATGTGGTAGAGGTTTTAAAACAGCTATATAAGTTGTCTTGTTTTAAAGGACAGGAATATGACTGGGAAAGAATTGATTAGAACCAAATTCCATGGGAAACTGCAGTAATGTTAACACACTGTATTTGCATGTTTGGCCAATGGCCAATAACAGACATCAGTGTCCTGTTTCACAAACAATTCGGAAAGTCTTGAAATGTACACAGTAATTTAAACGGCACACAGAAAATTGTGCAACAATAATGTTGCAATAAATAATCCACTGCTTACTCTATAATATGATTAAATGGCTTTATTAAACCACTGTGTCAGTTGTTATTCATTTATACATTTATTATTTATTATTATACACAACATTTATTCCGTTGTTAACTTCATTTAAGTTGTAAATAAGACAGATTATTAGAGAATTCAGTGAAAGAAAGGTGATTTTCATTTTTTTTTAAATGCCATTTAAAAAATATTTGTAGACAAAAGACATTCCCAAAATGAATGAATCATGACTGCAACAAACCAAAATGGGACACATAAAATTTAAATAAACATCCCTATTAGTAAAACTCATTTAAAAAAAAATGTAATACACAAAGATATGTTCCGATATATGACTTCATTGCAAGGTTAGAATATGCCTGAGATTTCAGGAACTTTGACACAATCACAACATAGCTTTTTTATTAAACATGATAAACGAATTACACATTTATAATTGCATTCATAAGTGCAAATAAATAATTAATAAAGCAAGGCACACCAATAGAATTTGGGGTAAAATGTGCAAATGAACAAATATGGGACTTTTCATTCATCTTAAATATCATTCTTGCAAAATTGCAGGCCTGTTAACTCTTAGATATTGGAAATGATGGATAATAGCTACAAGTAAAACACAGGTTTTGTCTTCATGCACTTACATTTATGGATAAAGAATTGACCTAGAATTAACATTGCAAATACAATATGGTATAAATAAAAAATAAAAAGGATCCAATTACTGCTTCCACAAATTCACTTGAAGGATATATAGGCTTACCATTCAATATTTTAAAGTGGGTTTAAAACAATTATTTGTAACATTTTTGTAAGTGTTTTACTGGATCGTTTTTAAACCGGATCTTTGAAAAGAACCGGACCTGCAATTACTATTGTTTTTGAGGTATAATGCAGACACTTTTATCTTTTTATATTTTATTTACAGCCAGGAATTTCAAATCTGGTTCACGTAACATATTTTAATGAACTGTTTTTAACGCACCAAACATCTAACGTTAAACCGAGTCAGCAAAACGCTCTTCTCCAAATGGAGCTATCGGGCTGCCGTAGCCGTGCGTGTTTGGTGGGTGGGACAAATACAAAGGCAAGCAGGTCAAGAGGAGGAGAAACCACGTGTGACAGCCAGGCTGAGAACTGTCCTTCGCAAGTTAAGTTGTTTTTGTAATATCTTTGCATGTAACTTCCGTCTGACGGAGAAGGCCATACAACAGACCCGCATCACAGCCCTCAGCGACGGACATCTGTTGCTAACTCCGAAACCAAATAAGTCTTGTGGGAAACGAATCATGGTTAGCAAGACGAATGACATCCCAGCATCAGTGCCCAGCTGCAACCCCGTTGATCTTGCCCGGGAAGGCGAGACAGCAAACGACAAAGACACCAGCAAGACAGCCTTGAAGGATCCATGTGCCTGCGGTAAGTGAGCTATAAAGCCATTTAAGGTACACTGTAGCATGCAGAAATCACTCTGCTCTTACTGATCTTGATGTATTTTAACATAAGTCCATTGCAGTTTAGAGTAAATCAGTGTTGAGATCTGATGTATGATTGACTGGATAGAGGGTATCAAAGGACATAAACGGGCAAAGTACTGCAGGGGTGTCTGCTGTAGACCCATAAACACCTTTATGTTTCTGAAAGGGAAGTAGGTGCTTACAGCCTTGTACAGGCCATTCATTTTTATGTCTGGTCTAATGTGCTTTAAGTACTGCTCTTGATCTGTATCTTATCAGGGTGCTTAGTTGTAGACAAACTCATTCACAGGGGGTTTCTCAATAGGTTATCAAACTAAAATTAAAATAAAATGTCCATTCTGTGTCAGTGGTGTGATTAGGCTTTCCTTTCTGATTTTTTCATTCATTCGTTACTACTGGATAAATATTTAGCTTGTGTTGTAGTGGTTGAACCATTTATATCAAATGTTTTTGTGTAATTTTAATAGGTGAGACTAATTTAGGCTAATAGGATGGTAAACTATAGCAAAGGTGGATGTAAGTTGATGTCTGTATTATTTTGCATGAATACATACACACACACAGAAGTGACAAAAATAGAATACAAGTGTTTATTGTAATTTCACGTGTCCCAGTTCAGCTTTTTGTGATTTAGGACTATAGCAATCTGCATTTACATATAACAGTACTACAATTAATTTAAACATTTCGTCTAACAAAAAAAGTTAATTGCAATATGGCAATTTAGCAAGACGTTCAGCATGATAAACAGAACGTGAACTGTATGTCTGCTGTAGCAAAGTCAATAGCAAGTGCAGATCTGGGATAAAACGACCACCTGAAGTTCTTAAACTTGAACACTAGAGATTAATCCAGAGATGTTTTACTTGTTATTTACAGGGTAACGTTCATTATCAGCAGTGTAAAGTGTTGTTAGTAACCTGTCCGCTTGCTGTGTGTGTGAGATCCAAACGCACATGTTCTGTAATAGCGCGCAGGAACACCAATAAACTGAAGGTCACCTTCAGTGGGACGGAACTATTGAGCGAGAGAGGGAGAGCAAGGTTTTACTACGGTCTAATTTTTAGGTTACTCTGTATTGAATAGTTTTTAATGGCCAAAAGAGCCAATAATATTGAAAATGTTACATAATTTACTTTTAAAAATATCGTATTAGTAATTAATAGCTTGTTGGTTTAAACGCGCGTCTGTTTATCGACCCCCCTCCTCTTTCATTGAGGAAAGTGTCGCGCTCCTCGACCGGGAAGCGGAAGTAGCCACACATGGAAAGTCACGGTGCATGTATGCCGATAGAAGGTTATTGCTACCAGTTAAATATAGAGGGATCTGTTTGGTAAGTGTTGGGATTACAAATTTGGCTATCACGTAGGAGTGATCCTGTCATTTGCGAATTATTTTTGAGCTATAAGCTGTCATTAGATCCGTTTTAGAGCAAATAGCCGGGTGTTGTGCACACTGTCAGTTAGCTAGCTGCTGCAATTCGTGTCACATTTAAGGAGACCTTGGAAGAGACTGACTGTCATTATGGCACCTGACAGTTGTGGAATGGGTCTCTCTCTGACAGCCTTTGACTGTGTTTAATATGTTGGATTTGATGCTCCGGATGATGTCTGGTTGTGACTGATGTGAGCTCTTCATTAGCTGTGAAATAGATGTGTTTGTGCAGTTGACATGTATGCAGTTGCATTATACGTAATAAATGCTTAATAAAGATGTTTAGGAAGCTGGTTAGGCCATCTTTTGTTTGCCAGTTGTTGCAGTTTTAGTAATTATACTGTAATTTTTATTGCCAATCTGCAACCTTTGATCAGCATTATATTTCAAATTTTAATTATGAGCTGCTTTTGAGGATGCTCTCATTCAAAAACGTTTTGCACGGATATGAATATTACCTCAAAAAAGTTTGGAATCTCAAGTTTTTTGGAATCTCAGTTGAAATGAAGACTCAATTGACTATTTTACTTATTATAAAATAAATGGATCCTAATGAGGGCAGCTATGTTGAGATCACATGATCAGCTGAATTGTACTAGTTTTTATCCATCCTACACTGAAAAGAAATTGATGTAGAAACAATTTGCACTCAGAAATTGCTAGTAAATTTACAAACAATTACAAAGAAACAGCAAGTAACACATTTGAGTTAAACCTGAAATAGGATTTTCTTGTAAAATGTACTCCAGTACTCTTTATTTTATTTACAACTCTAAATAGTTTTACAGTGTATTATTGGATGCTTCTGTTTAATCATGGCTGACTGTAAAATATTGTTTTATCGTTTTACATTTTGCACAGCTTAAATTACAAGGATCGCTGTCTGCAGCTTTTTTATTACTAATGCCAAATGTTCAACACCATGCACTGTTGCCCCAACACATCATGTCACTCCACAGGGGATCTATAGAGGCTGCAGCTTCATTTACATCTCGCTTGCGTCTCATGTAGGCCACCATGATCTTAGTTGTGATAAAGTTTGGCAGGTGTCCCTTGTTGTGCATGACTAAAGGTTTAACTGCCAATTTGTGCTGCTGCCATTTAGTAAGTTTGCTTCTTTTTCAGTTTGCTGTTGAAGCATTATTGTTTTCACAATGGGACTTTGCACTTGCCTTTTTATCATTGATAAAATTCACTTTGTCATGGGGAAAACAATAAGCATGCCTAGTTAGGAGTGTAATAGTGTAATATCTCTGTCCTGATCCCTCTGAATGATTTACCTGCATAGGGTTGCAAATTAATCTTCAGGGTTTTATTTTTGTTCTAAACTGTACTGAACTTCTGCAGCAGTGCCATATGTGATGCATGTGTTAATGTATTAAACTCACACTGTTGTTCACACTATATAGGCCTAGATTGCGATGGGCTTAAAGGATAAAGGATGGAGTAAAGTCTTAGAACATGCTTGGCTTTAGTGTCATGGGGAGATTAGCATATCAGTATAGTCTAATGTAAACTGGTTTCGTCTGGTCCTCCAGCCTTCACATTTATTAATTGTGCCATACAACTGGACTTCACCCAACTGAGGGAGGACTGAAGGACAAGGGGATTGACTTTAGGGTTGTGCAATGCCGAGGCACAAACCTCATACACACTTTGATCTATTTAAAAGCCAGCTGTTTTATGATGCAATTCAATGGAATGGCTGGTTTGAAATTGTTTTAGGGCAGTGGTTCTCAACCAGGGGGCCTCAGCAAGCTTACAAAGGGAACTTAAAGGGGTCATATGATGCGATTTAAATTGTTCCTTTCTCTTTGAAGTGTTACAAGCTCTTGGTGCATAAAGAAGATCTGTAAAGATCACGATGTGGGAAGATTTGCGTAACGTCGCCCAAATGTTCATGCAAAGAAAGATTTCTTATTCTCGCTGTAGTATTGTTGCTGCCGCCATGTCGTGAAGACGCTGTGTTTCGTTGTGAAAGCGAAACTACTTTATTTGGCCTTCCAAAAGAGGACTATATCCACATCGTCATGCCTAGAGCTGATCCATGCTGGTTACTGAGGAAATACATCAACTTTGCGCTGTGGATCGCCGGATCGGCTTTCACCGTGGACGAAGCAGAGTCCAGCCCGCCGCATGCCCGCCAGCCGCTCCTTCGTCGAATCCGCCAGCCGCGCCGTTCTCAAGGCTGCCGGCCTCCGCTCACTCAAGCCCGCCGTGTGTGACGCTGTGTGATGTATTTTATGGAAGACTGTTTCCTGAACCTGCAGAGTAGCATACAATGGGTTTGTGCTCAAAGGCTGTCTTGAAATTATTTTAAAAGAAGCTCTAGCCTTCCAAGCTTTTATTAGAGGGAAATTGTAAGTAAAAAATATCTTTAAAAATTGTTAATTTTAATCCTTATCCAGTCAATCATGCATAACTGGAAAAGTGGGGCCTGGGACCCTGAATATTGTTGTGAACCGTGGGGGGCTTGGAGTCAAAAAGGTTGAAATCCACTGTTTTAGGCCTATGCAAATCCAGAGTTCAATGATGTATCTCCATTTTGTTGTTCTGATCATCTAAAACTAAAATCATAAACATTGTCTTTTAAAATAAAATAAACGCTAACTGAAATAAAGCATAATAAAACATAAATGTACTTTTTTGTTTAGTTCGTTGTCAAGTAGACATTTTTTGTTTTCATTTAGTTAATTTAGTCATTTAGTAACTTTCATTTGTTTAATGTACTAATAAAAAAAACCTCACTAAAACTTAAAATATATAAAAATAAAACCCCAGTATTAATAAGGACTTTTGAGATCCTTAAAATGAATATTGTAAATAACATCAAATATTTTCACAGATTAGTGTAAAAAGGATCACAATTTAATAAATAAAAATAAAGTTTTTGTCCTGTTTGTTGTGTCTCAGATATGTTTTTTTTTTTGCAAAATACTTTGAGGACATCATTTGCAGAATTTCCCTGCAGTAGGTTGGTTTAAAATTTGTGTTAACAGCACCTATACTTAACCTTAGCTTCCACCACCTGACCTAATGCTTGTGATTAGAATTGGATTGGATTGGGGGAGATCTGTGTAAACATTCAATTTAAAGCAAGATAAAATAACCATATGGTGCCACTAGGTCTGAAGAGAAACAGTCAGTTTCACTTTGAACTAATGATGGCTGCTGTAACTGACTGAAAGCAAGCACAAGCTCCACATTCCTTTTAGACAGTGGCAAGAAGTTACTCATTACATTCCCATCCCACCCATTTACTCTTAGGCACAAGTATATAATACATAAATCGTGCTTTTTGTATATAGGGATTGGGTTTTGTGTGGTCCTCTGTGTCTGTAGTGTGAGACCAGCTGCTTATTGCTATAGCCGTGACCATTAAAGAGAGGCAAGGACATGCTGCAGTTGTCTAAAGCAAACAGTGTATTTTAGCTGAGAGAGTTACGGTTCGAGACAGATGAGGCATCTCAAAACATGCCTGCCTTGGCAGGAATTTCAAGTCTTTGTCGTCTTATTCAATTCAGTGTGTGGCAAAACATGCAGCTTCAGCAGATCTGTGTGAGTGAATCAGTCAGTAAGGCAGACGGGATCTCCTCAGACAATTGAGTCAGATGATATTGCACCAGCATTGGTCCGGTAGCATTCAGCCGGAGAGCGTGCCGGGAATGATTGCCCCCCCGAGACCCAGGACTTAAAATGTTGCCGTGGAGATCTCCATGGCAGCTCGGCATTGCGCTGTGGGAGCTGTATTGTGTACAGTGTGTGAAGTGTCACAGGCCCTCAGAAGCTGACTGCTGTGCTAGTTGGCTGACCTAATGGTAAAAATCCACTAGCCTTTAAGCAACTTCTTCAGGCTAAGCAGTACCTGCTAAACAACAAGCTAAGTGATTAGTGAGGTCTGTATTGTAAGTAGAGGGCTGTAACTAATGATTATGAAGATTGACTAATATAACGATTATTGAAACGGTGTTATTTTTGTATTATTTATATACTGTTATAGTATTATTTTAAATGAGCTTTTTTCAGTTTTCATTTTAATTTGAGTTTGTCATTTTGTGTGCTTTTGTCATTTTTTTGGTAGTTTTTAATATTTCTATTTAGCTTTATTTTTGTTTCAGTCTTAGTTAGGGCTGCACAATAAATCGCATGCGATATTTAAAGCGCATCTTATGAGTAAAGCCGGTTCTGTAATCAGCGGTAAATCTCCATCACCTGGGCTTTCACATTGAGCAGCATTAACTACACAGAGCCGTTGTTCACAGGCAAGCTGCGCAAAACCACGTTCATATTCGCGCGATTTTTTGCGCAGCTCGTCGG
>NW_015552566.1:1354292-1378442 GCF_001515605.1 Sinocyclocheilus anshuiensis
CGCGATTTTTTGCGCAGCTCGTCGGTGAACAACGGCTCTGTGTAGTTAATGCTGCTCAATGTGAAAGCACGCAGGTGATGGAGATTTACCGCTGATTACAGAACCGGCTTTCTGACAAGATGCGCATTAAATATCGCATGCGATTTATCGTGCAGCCCTAATCTTAGTAATTCAGTAACATTTCAGTAAGCCAATTTTTGTGTTTAGTTTTCTAAAGTTTTTCATTTAAAGTCAGATTTCTTTTTTAATTAAAAAGTTGGATTCTGAACTCAGTAACTGCTGTGAACGATTAACTGACCAAGTGAGTCTTATTTAAATCACTAATCACAAGTCAGTTTGAAAATGTTTTATGAATCTTTATTCATTTGAAAAAAACAAAACAAAAAAATCTTTGTATGCGAGTTGGACATCAAGGCTGTGTTCATTGTTGCATGCAAAAATGCCACCTCACTAAACAATATATGTAAACTTTTTATACGCTTTCATAAAGTTTATTTAAAGGGATAATTCACCCAAAAATGAACGTTTTGTCATCATTTACTCACCCTCATGTCATTCCAAACCTGTATGAGTTTCTTTCTTATGTTGAGATGATATTTTGAAGAATGCTGGAAATCAAATAGTTGATGGTCCCCAGTATTTCTTTTTTGAGGAAGGTGGGTAATCAAAACAGTTTCTGGTCCTCATTGGCAGCCATAGTACTTTTTTCCCTACTATGGAAGTCAATGGGGACCAACAACTGTCTGATTCTTCAAAATTCTTTAAAATATCTTCTTTTGCTTTCAACATAAGAAAGAAATTCGTACAAGTTTGGAACGACATGAGGGTGAGTAAATGATGACAATTTTCATTTTTGGGTGAACTATTCCTTTAATATTAAATTATGGTCACATTTTTTTTTTCTACCCACAGGGCACCGTGGTGACACCGCAGTGATGAACGGGGACGCCGGTCATGATCAGGCCGAGGAGGCTGACTCCAAGCAGTACGGCAATGCTGATGCAGACCCTGCAGAGGATGCTAACGAACAGGAAGTGATTGTAATTCAAGACACTGGCTTCACTGTGAAGATCCAAGCACCAGGAACTGAACCCTTTGACCTTCAGGTGAGCCCTGTTCTTGCACTGACTGCCCATTACACAAACATTTGTAACCAAATATTGTAACAAAATCTGTGGTTCCTTCTCAGGTATCACCACAAGAGATGGTGCAAGAGATCCACCAAGTTCTGATGGACCGGGAGGACACCTGTCACCGCACCTGCTTCTCCTTGCAACTTGATGGCAACGTACTCGACAACTTTGCTGAGCTCAAGTCCATTGAAGGCCTGCAGGAAGGCTCCCTTCTCAAAGTGGTCGAAGGTACAATTCAACACCTTCTTTCTCAAGTATACAACTCATTTGAAGGTACTGAGCTTTTAACAGTTTTGTTTCCTTCCCGTAGAGCCCTACACAGTGCGTGAAGCTCGCATACACGTCCGTCACATCAGAGACCTGCTGAAGAGCCTGGATCCATCAGATGCTTATAATGGAGTGGACTGCAACTCCCTCTCGTTCCTCAGTGTCTTCACAGATGGAGACCTTGGAGGTCTGTGACAGGAAGACTGAGAGGTCTTAAGTGGTTTCTAGTAGGTTGACGGCTAGTATTCAATGACCTGTTTGTTCTTACCTTCGCAGACACTGGGAAACACAAAAAGAAGGGTAATGAACTTGAGCAGATTGATTGCACGCCGCCTGAACACATTCTGCCAGGCAGCAAAGAGCGTCCTTTAGTTCCCCTTCAGCCACAGAACAAAGACTGGAAGGTAGGAGATGATTTTGCAATGACTTTAATGATGTCTTGCTTTTGTTTTGAGATGTTCGTTTACTTTTGGCCTCTGTCTGCAGCCTATGCAGTGCCTGAAGGTCTTGACCATGAGTGGCTGGAACCCTCCACCTGGCAACAGGAAGATGCACGGAGACCTCATGTATTTGTACATTGTGACTGTTGAGGACAGACACGTCAGCATCACTGCCTCCACTCGCGGATTCTACCTCAATCAGTAAGTGACTGTGCTGCTCTCTAGAGAACTTGATTCTGATTGGTCAGGCTTGCATTCTGTGGTCAGTTATTGAGTGCACCTTTTCTAGAAAAAATAAAAATCCCATTCATTTTCTCCATAAGGGAATTGATTTTTAATAAAAAAATAAAAATAAAGACAGGCATACTGTGAGCTACAAAGTTGTTATTGGATGGTATATGCTTTTGTTGAAGCCATTAGTCTGCATTATTTCAGTATTGGGTTTAATTGTAGAATTCCTCATGAAAAAGTTGTGACAAGCGCAATGTGCCAAAAGAGACTTTTTTTGCAATAAATTTACAACGTATTGCTTTTTTTGCAATAAATTTACAATGTATTGTTTCTGTATACAGCAACATTTTTAAATCAATAGTTTTATATGTATCCATTGTTTTTTTTTTATCATAAATTAATCGTAAGCGCACAGTCTTGTAATTTTGTATGATTTTCAAATACTTTCCTGTTTCAAATCAGAGTTTGTAATGTTGATTCACCTTAGGGCCTTTCGCACCGCGGGAACCTTTTCATAGTACCAGAACTAATTGTGGAACTACCCACTTTTTGGCGTTTTCGCACCGCCGGAACTGGGTGCGACTGGAACTAAAGCGGTGCGAAAGGCCCTCTTGTAGCTGGTTGGTTTGGTTCATGGTGTATAGCTCTTTAACTTAAATAAAAAACAAAAAACACTTAACACTTTACTATAGGGACAATTCTCACTATTAACTAGTTGATTATTAACATGCCTATTATTAACATATTGGCTGTTTATAAGTACTTATAAATAGTGCTGGGCGGTATGACCAAAAATTTATATCACGGTATTTTTGACAGACGAACCACGCTCATATTTATAATTCCAAACAATCAGTACGCAACAGGTGCTAGGAAACGCTGTTTTGTATTCATTTATTGATGAGTCGGCTGCGGTGCGGCCAACTGAATACGCTGCTTCTCTGCCGCTCACTGCACAGAACAGACGCCGAGAGAGGTGACACTTCTCCGGGAAAGTCAGACCTCGTGTTCGCGGGACAGCACTGGCGAAATTTTCCAACTGAACCATAGCTAAGGTTTATCCAAAAAAGTCGCTAGGTTTGTCAGTATGAATATTCTATGGAAAAAAGCCGCTAAAAGGGTCTGAAAGTTGCTAAATCTAGTGCTAAAGTCGCGCTCGTGTGTGTGTGTGAGACGCGGGAGCTGATGGCAGGGGGCGGTGGATATTTGTGGCGGTCAATGTGGATATTGTGGATGAGTTCTTCTGTGTCATCACGTTCTATTAGTTCTACAGCTTCAGTTTCGGAACTTTCACGCTTAGTAACACATACAGCTGTTCTCTCACCACAGTGCAACAGTGAAAAGGGACCCCTCTCAAACAGTGTCGCGTTCCGAACGTTGTTTAAGCGACATACTTTTGCGGTATGTTAAAAATTCATATCATAACAAAAATAAACACCGGTATTCGGTATGAACCGGTATACCGCCCAGCACTACTCATAAAGCACATATTCTGCATGACCATATTCGACATCCTTAATCCTACCCAATACCTAAACTTAACAACTACCTTACTAACTATTAATAAGCAGCAAATTAGGAGTTTGAGGCAAAAGTCGTAGTTAATGGCTTGTTAATAGGGAGAATTGGACCTTAAAATAAAGTGACAAAAAATCCTTTTGGGAAAAATGTTTGGAAAATAATTTCTGAAACCAAGTCCGCTGAAAAAGTGGACAGATGACTATTGCTCTCTATATTGCTAACTAAAATACTTAATTCTGATTGATTAGCATGGCATTCCATTGTCAGCTATTTTTAAATTTTTTATTTATTTATCGGGATCACTCGACATTGAATATTTAATTTTTGGTATTATCTATTTTATTGTTTGTGTGAATTTCCACTTTTTTTGTATTTTGATTAACTTTTCTGTTAAGTCTAATGCTCACTTAAAGTTAATCAGTAAATGGTATAGAAATGTAATGCCAGCCTTTTCTGTAATTAGTCATAACATGAAAATAATCATTGCAGGTCCACTACTTACGTCTTCAATCCCAAGCCAGCCAACCCCAGTATCCTCAGCCACTCTCTAGTGGAACTGCTGAGCCAGATTAGCGCCGCCTTCAAGAAGAACTTCACCGCTCTGCAAAAGAAGAGGTAATACACTATTATTATAAATACAAATTTAGTTCACCTCCCACTTTTGGCTCGTTTCCACTGAGCGGTACGGTTCGGTACAGTACGGTACGCAATTATTTCCGTTTCCACTCAGAAGTTGTGAATGTTACCAAAATAGCGAACCGTACCGTACCACTTTTTTGGTACCCTTCCGTTGGGGTACCTAGCGCAGCAAAGGGTACCAAAAGGGTGGAGCTAAACTCACCGTCACTTTTGCGTGATACAAGGGGATAAAGCTTCTCCTTCACTCGTTCCGCTCTGCTGTCCATGAGTGTTGGGCTTATTTACATCAGAGTGCGCAAACACAAAAAATATAACCGTGTATTTTATCATTTTATATTTTCACACAGACAATAGCCGTTTCTCAATATGCATTTTTGTCTGTTCTTGTGGACTTTGAAACGTCATTGCCCAAAAACCCACGTAATTTTCTATATATTACTGTTATTGTGTCGTGAAATTAAGTTTTTCAGGTGAGAATGTAATTGTTTAAAACTCAAATCTGTGGTTTATTTATAAAGATAGCAGCTATTTGAAAATTTGCTATGCCGTTTTCGGAGCTCCAGGCGATCACCGGGCACTCAGTGCTCATGTATCCGCATAGAGCAGCCTTAGCTCGGCTAGTCCTTCCGACATTTGCCGCTGGCTCTGATGTCTCTAGTGATTAAACATGAGATACAATTCGTTTTGGGTTGGCTATATTTAACAGGCATTCGTGGTCTCATGAATCTATTATATGTTCCTGGTCATATCGTTTTGGCTGAGCACAAAGTTATGTTTAACTTTATATATTTAATTTGAACTTTACCGTAGTACAGCGCTGACTTTGTAGCATACGTTTGACTGAACTGTTTGCTTTTGTCTTTATTTCCTCTTATATAAGCCTCTTAAACTTTGTACTTATACTTTTATAATGGCTATTGTTGTTCATTAAAACTGACATTTAACAAAAAGTGGCAGAGTTGTGCTTATTGTCGCGGTTCATCGTCGATCGCTACTTTCCGGCATACACCACGCCTACCAAGTAAGGGTACTATTGGCAGTGGAAACGCAAGCCTGATCAGGGTTACCCGTACCGAATCGTGCGGTACTGAACTGTACTGTACCGTACCGCTCTGTGGAAACGAGCCAATAGTGAACTACTTTGAAGCAACCAGCTCTAGCCTTCTTAAGGAAACGTCACCCATTTTATCTCTACTAGACCACATTTGCACTAAGCATTATCATCCTACTCAGGAGTGAGATAAAAGGATATCTGGGAGCAGCAGTATGCCAACTTACTTTTTTGTAAGTTGGCCTTCAAGAAAATCTGATGTAATTATAACCAAGCTGCTGGCTTTCAAAAATTTTTAATAACAGAAACTGGGAGTATTTATGTTTTACATTTATTTTGTAATTCCAGACGTTTCAAGAACTGTATGTTCCTCAAAAAAAAAAAAAAGCTGAGAAAGATACAGTTTACAACTTAATTTTATGTTTTTAGTTTTTTTTAAGAGTTAGATTATTTTAAAATATGAATAATAATTTAAAGACATATTTAAATATTTAAATCAGTACTCCCTTGTTGAGAATAACTGGTCTACATTTTTGTGTGTCACAGTTTTAGAGGCTTTTTCTCGTCTTCATTCTGTTATCGTATCGTTTTATTGCTAATGATTGTGGATCTTGCGTCAGGGTTCAAAGAAATCCGTTTGAGAGAATAGCCACTCCCTTCCAAGTGTACAGCTGGACTGCACCACAGATTGATCATGCCATGGACTGTGTGAGAGCAGAGGATGCCTACACCTCCCGTCTGGGTTACGAGGAGCATATACCTGGCCAAGTATGCCCTAAAATCATCCTTTCTTCAGTTTTTTTTCAAATAGCACTATTAAAGTTTCTTTGTTCTCTGTGATAGACTAGAGACTGGAACGAAGAGCTCCAGACAACCAGAGAACTTTCTCGTAAGAACCTTCCTGAGCGCCTACTGAGAGAACGAGCCATATTCAAGGTGAACACACCAACACTAGCTTCAGAACAAGTATGGTTTCATTTGATCAACAATGTGAAGCTCACAAACTGATTTCTGTTTCTTAGGTTCATAGCGACTTTGCCGGTGCGGCGACGCGTGGCGCAATGGCGGTGATCGATGGCAATGTAATGGCGATCAACCCTGGAGAGGAAACGCGCATGCAGATGTTCATCTGGAACAACATCTTCTTCAGCTTGGGTTTTGACGTACGTGACCACTACAGGGAGCTCGGTGGGGATGCTGCTGCCCATGCTGCCCCCACCAATGATCTGAACGGGGTGAGGGCGTACAGTGCTGTGGATGTGGAGGGGCTCTACACCCTGGGCACGGTGGTGGTGGACTACAGAGGTTACCGTGTAACCGCACAGTCCATCATTCCTGGCATCTTGGAGCGCGAACAGGAGCAGAGCGTCATCTACGGCTCCATTGACTTCGGCAAGACCGTAGTGTCCCACCCCAAGTATCTAGAGCTTCTGGAGAAGACCAGCCGCCCGCTGAAGGTGCAGCACCACGCTGTGCTCAATGAGAAAGACACCTCTGTAGAGCTTTGCTCCTCTGTGGAGTGTAAGGGTATCATTGGCAATGATGGCCGCCATTACATCTTGGACCTTTTGCGCACCTTCCCACCTGACCTCAACTACCTGCCGGTGGAGGGCGAAGAGCTCGCCCCTGAGAGCCAGAAGCTGGGTTTCCCCTGCCAGCATCGCCATCGCCTGGCTTGCTTGCGCCAGGAGCTCATCGAGGCCTTTGTAGAGCACAGGTTTGTTCCTGCTACTTCATAACATGCTTATTTAAATCTGATTAAAGTTACTCTCCCATTTGTTGTCTAATGAAGGTATGATTTATATACCAGCAGTGGATTTCAGGTTCCAAAAAGACACCATAAAAATAGTTTATATGACTGAAGCTGTATATTCAAAGTCATATAATAGCTTTGTAAAAGAAACAAACCAGCATTTTAAGATGTTATCATATCTTTCAATCACAGATTGGTTCTTGTTTGAATCATAAGCAGTTCTTTGAATATGTAGGAGGGCAATGTGTTTACAAAACTAGTCAAGGTCTGGATTTTTGCACTCCAAAATATTGTTGATTAAGAGATGTATATCTTACAAAAAAAAAAAAATAATAATAGTAACAATAATTATAATTTATTCATTTTATTGTCATAATTATTGTTAATATAATGTTTTGATTTTTTATCAGTAACGTTACAAAAAAAATATATATGTAAATTACATATTCAGAATAAAATTTGTATATTTTACTTTGTACTAATTACTATTTCTACTACTACTACTACTAGTTATTGTTTATGCTATTATTATTACTTTTAATTATTGTTAACATTATTTGTATTTTTAGTAACTATTACAAAAAAGAAAAAGAAAAAAAATATTTAGAATAAATATTTACACATTTTATTTTTTACTTTTATACAGATAAATAGTAATATTATTAACTAGACAAAGTTTGTCAAGACAAACTTTAGGTTGTTAATGTTTTTATTAATTTTATTATTAGTAACTTACAAAAATGGATTTAAAATGTATGTAAATAAAATAAACATCGTTATTATAACATCATTAATATTATTGTAATCATTATTATTGTTAATATTAGTAATATTTTTATTATTTGTACAAAAATAAAAATAACATTTATATGTAAATAATAAACAATTAAATATGTATCTAAAATAAATATTTACATATATTTTAGTTTCGTTTTTGTAATAGTTACTACTAATAACAAATACTACTACTAATAATAATAATAATTAGTGGTAGTAGTAACTCTTACTTCTCTTTAATTAAATGAATCTTCTCTTTAATTGCTAATTCCTTGAAAGTCCTGAAGGCCAGTTTGTCGACTGGTCTAAACATGTCATCCTCTTGTGCCTCAGATATCTCCTCTTCATGAAGATGGCAGCACTCCAGCTAATGCAGCAGAAAGCAAACAAAGACAAGACTGCAGCCCTGCATGACACAAGCACTGCAGATGCGGAGTCTGAAAGCAAACCTCAGGCTCTTGAAGCATCTGAGAAGGTTCCCGACGGCACGCCAACCTCCCCAACTTCCTCTGAATCCACTCTGACCCTTGATGACGCAGAGGCAATGACTGTGTCTGAAAGCTCTGCTCCTGAAAACCAGGAAGCCCCAGCAGATCTGAAATCCGCGGTTCCTACAGCAAACACTAGTGGTACTCATGAGCCTTCAGCTGCAGAGAGGCAGAATGGAGGGTGTGATAGTCCCTTGGAGGGTAAGGAAGCTGATGAAAATATTCCTGGACTTGCCCAAGCTAAAGAGCTGGCTGAGTCCTTAGCAGCAGAAGATGGATCCGGTATTGGTACGTCCTGTGAGCGACTGAAAAGAGCCTGAGAGGGAACAAGAGCAAGAGCTGGCAGAGACATGCACACATACTTTTTCTCATCTTAGCTCCATCTGAGTTCTGTCATCAGCTCATTAGACGTCCTGCTGTTGTCTTTTTCATTCGCTATCTGTGTTCTTTCAGTGCATCTCTCCTCTGTGCTGTTTGCTTCTGTTCTCTCTGAGGCTCATTGACGGAGACATGGATTTCCTAGATTGGCTTTGTAATAATCTGGCTCCACTGTGTGGGGATTTCAGTTTTTTTTTTTTACCCACACATTTTCCACCCAACAACACTCTCCCTTCTAGCTTATCTTTGTGGTGTGATTAGAAAATCTTTCTATTAAAAAACATCAATTTATTGTGTGTAGGATTAACTGTGTAGGACTGTGTGGTGATGGTGATCCTGTAATCCTGTTGTAAAAGCTAATAATTAAACCCAGAGGTTTTCAAACTTTTTCATGTGAAGGACTTTATAATATGAAATGATTTAATTTTGTCATCTTCATAATTTAAACTTTCTCTCAGTATAAATGGAGTACAATAGTATTTTCTATATCATAGTGTGTAGGGTTTTTAAATGTTGTTATTTATCAATAACAATTACAAACATTAAAAACTAAAATATAAATAAATTAAACTTTATTTAAAATAAATCTTTACACATTTTTTAAAATGTTACTAGCAGCCAATAATAATAATATTAATTATCATTGCTGTTGTTATTAAGTAATAAGTATTTTTTATTATTAATGTTACAAAGATTAAAAGGTAAAATATATGTAAATAAAAATGATTACGTATTTAACATAAACATTAATAAATGAATTAAAAGTTGCAATTTTTATATATTAATATATTTTGTTATATCTAAATATATTTTATATTTATATAAATTCATTAAATGTATCGTTTCGTATTAATATTTACTTTTTTAGTTTGACACATTTATAAATTTTTGTAAAAAAACCCTCAAATTTTCCCTTTTTGAAAACCCCTGATTTAATCAGAATCCCGATTTTTTTTATTTTTTTTTGTTTGAGTTTGAGTCATCTTTTTTAATTAATATATATTCTGCTTTTTATGGCGGTGGTTATTTAGTAGTTGCTTGTGAGCTGGAATGCATTTTAACATTTTGTGGAACATTTTCACAGACCCCAAAAGTCGAGAGATGGTCCTCAACGCCTGTAAAGCTGTGGGCTCCATCAGCAACACCTCTTTCGACATTCGCTTCAACCCAGATATCTTCTCTCCAGGTATGGCATATATTATGTTTTGTACGTGGATTGTGATTTGTCTTTTTGACAATATAGGCAGTGTTGGTCACATGACCTCATCCATCTCTTACAGGCGTACGCTTCCCTGATGACAGCACTGAGGACATCCAGAAACAGAAGCAGCTTCTCAAAGATGCTGCAGCCTTCCTAGTGTCCTTCCAGGCCCCTTCTTTTGTGAGTCACTAAACAACACCTACCTTCTCAGATAGGTTTATTAACTATGAGAAAATGTAATAATCAATGAGAAACTGTGGTAAAGTCATTATAATGCACTGCTTTAAATGACTTATTGCTATTATGAACCGGCAGCTAGAGCGAAATGATAAAAGAACCCAATTTTCAATGAATAGTCAAATTCATGAATAATGTTCACAGGTAAAAGACTGTTTAGATCACAGCTCTTTGCCTATGGATGGAGCAACAATGACAGAAGCCCTTCATCAGCGTGGCATTAATATGCGTTATCTTGGTACTGTGCTGGAGTTTGTGGACAACATGCCTGCAAAAGCACAACTTGAACACATCTATGTAAGAAAAGGATCATTTTATATATTAAAAAAATGCAATTTATTTCTAATATTACAAAGACTGTTATAAAGACTTAATTTGTTTTGTTTGTACATGCAGAGAATAGGAATCAGTGAACTGATCACCAGATGTGCAAAGCATATATTCAAAACATATCTTCAGGTAAGGTGTAATGCAGTACATTGATAGGAATACAATGTAACACGCACACATTACTGATCAAATGTTAAGTAAGAGTCAGTAAGATTTTTTTAATTGTTGTTTCTTATGGTCACCAAGACTGCATTTATTTAATCAAAAATACAGTAAAAACAGTAATATAATGCACTATTAGAATTGAAGATAACAATTTGAATTTTTTTAAATTTAATTTAAAATATTTGTACTGTTATTTAAAATGGTTATTATTATTAGTAATTATTATTATTATTATTATTTAAAGCTGCATTTTCAGCATCATTACTCCAGTCTTCAGTGTCACATGATCCTTCAGAAATCATTCTAATATGCAGATTTGGTGCTCAAGAAGCATTTCTTCTTCTTCTTATTATTATTATTATCAGTATTGAAATATTGAAGTTGTGCTGCGTAACATTTTGTGGAAACTGTGAAACAATCAGGATCCTTTAATGAATAAAGATCAAAAGAACAGCATTCATTTGAAATGTATTAATCTTTTTTTAATATTGTAAATGTATTTACTGTCACTTTTGATCAACTTCGTGCATCCTTGCTGAATAATAAAAAAAAAAAACTTCCTTACTGACCCCAAACTTAGTGTGCCTTACTATGAAAATGAATGATTACCATATGTATTTGCCATGGTACTATTTATTTACACGGTCGCATTGCCATAATACATTTCTAAATAGAAAACATTGGCAATGCCTTTGTATTTTGACATTTTTAGTAGCTGTTGATTGTTTTATATAGAGCCATTTACCTTTTGTGAATGCTTGTGTTTGTGATTTGCAGGGTGTGGAGCTCTCTGCTTTATCCGCTGCGGTGAGCCACTTCCTGAACTGCCTCTTGAGCTCTTTCCCAGATGCTGTGGCTCATCTCCCTGCGGATGAGCTGGTGTCCCGCAGAAAGAGCCGTAAGAGACGTAACCGGGTCCCTGGTGGAGGGGACAACACGGCATGGGCCAGTTTGACCCCAAGTGAGCTGTGGAAGAACATTAACTCTGAGGCACAGAGCTACTATCACTCCAATCTGCAATGGTGAGAACTAGTTCTATACAAACACCCTGCATTTTATTAACCTAGTATATACTAATGGTGTTGTGCTTTTATGTTTCACAGTGAAAGTGTGGACCAAGCAGTGGAGAAGTACGGCTTGCAGAAGATCACCCTGCTGAGGGAGATATCAATCAAGACTGGCATTCAGGTAGTGCTCTTATCGATCTCTCTCCTTGTCACTGAGGTGCTCCGTCAGGCCTGTAGCAACAAGGCTTTCTTTTGTGCTTCCCCTGCAGATCTTGATAAAGGAGTACAATTTTGACAGCCGCCACAAGCCGGCCTTCACCGAGGAGGACATCCTGAACATCTTCCCCGTCGTGAAGCACGTCAACCCCAAAGCCTCTGATGCCTTCCATTTCTTCCAAAGCGGGCAGGCCAAGGTTCAGCAAGGTACATTAAAACACATCCTCATCAGTGAAATTTCACATATGATGGGTTTGTAATGCTGATTGATGTGTCCTCTGTTTGTAGGCTTTCTAAAGGAGGGCTGTGAGCTCATCAACGAGGCCTTGAACCTTTTCAACAATGTGTATGGAGCCATGCATGTGGAGATCTGTGCCTGTCTGCGCCTTCTGGCCCGACTCAACTACATCATGGGTGATCATCCTGAGGTACATCCTGAAAACAGTCAAATGTTTGGATACGAGTGACTATATTTGTTTCTAATTATTTAAAAAACCTTTTGATCTTATGTTTTAGTTAAATTCTTTTTTATTTAGTTTTGCAGATGAATGTATACTATTGTTCAGAAGGATTTTTAAAAAAGAAATTAATACATTTATATTCAGCACGGACACAACGCGGCACAGAAATTGGTCAAAGGTGACAGTAAAGACATTTATAATGTTAAAAGATTTCTATTTCAAGTGAATGCTGTTTTCTTGAACTTTCTATTTACCAAGAAATCTTGAAGAAAAAATGTATTGTGGTTTCCACAAAAATCTTAAGCAAAGCAACTGTTTTCTACATTGATAATAAGTAATGCTTTTTCAGGAGCAAATCAGCATATTAGAATGATTTTTGAAGGGTCATGTGACACTGAAGACTGGAGTAATGGTGCTGAAAATTCCATCACTGGAATAAATTACATTCAAATTATTCAAATAGAAAACAGTTATTTTTAAATTGTAATAAAATTTCACACTATTACTTTACTGTATTTTTTATAGTTTCTAAAACATCTTTTTAAAAACATTAGAACCACAAACTTTTAATCAAAACTAAATTTGATTTATTATTTTGAAAAGGGTGCAAAGTAAAAAAACTTTTTTTTTTCTCCTCGCTGTATAATTTCCATACTTTCATCAAAAGATTTCCCCCCACTTTTCAAGGCTCTGAGCAATCAGCAGAAGGCTGTCCTGATGAGTGAGAGAGTGCTGGGTATTGAACACCCCAACACTGTTCAAGAATATGTAAGTATTTCCATCATTTTCCATACATCTTATCAGTGCTGTCTGCTCGGAAAAAGTACAAATATTCTACTACAAACTACAAATGGAAATAAATGAACCTCAAACAAGTCTCTGTGATCTGTAAATGTTTTGTGTTTGTTCTCCACAGATGCATTTAGCTCTGTACTGCTTCGCCAATGGCCAGCTGTCCACTGCCCTGAAGCTGCTGTACCGCGCTCGCTACCTCATGCTCGTGGTGTGTGGGGAGGACCATCCTGAAATGGCTCTGCTCGATGTAAGCCTTTGGTGCAGAATCTATACTCATCCTTAGTTTTGCAAAAAAGTGTACTTATGCAAGCCCTGAAAGGCTGATGAGAGGAAATTGAATTCCTGTAGTCACTTAGGTTGAGGCTTGTGGAGCAAAACCCACCTCTCACTGTTATTCTTTCTCTCTGACATAGAGCAATATTGGTCTGGTGCTTCATGGTGTGATGGAGTATGACCTGTCTCTGCGTTTCCTGGAGAACGCCCTGGCCAACAATTCCAAATACCATGGGCCACGATCCCTGAAAGTAGCTCTCAGGTACATACGTCTGACTGCACACTAGTTCAAATCATTGTGTCAGATGCAGTCAAAATATGTAGTAACGTTCATCATCTCTGTTCTTCTGCAGTCATCACTTGGTGGCCAGAGTTTATGAGAGCAAGGCTGAGTTCCGCTCTGCACTGCAGCATGAGAAGGAGGGTTACACCATATACAAGAACCAGGTACAGCCAACCATTTATGTATAGTATATCGGACCTTCTAAGATGTTTAATGATACATTAAGTTACAGACACATTTAGTCACACAATTTCTCATTGCGTATACTCCCATTGAAATGACTGGATTTTCCCTGTGAATTATACAAATACAAAGACTTTATATATAAATGCAAGGCTGATTTTAATAATGAGGTTGTAATACACTAATGTATAGAATAGTATTATAATCAATGTTAATGCAAACAACAATGTACTTGTGTTTAAGGTTGGTGAAGCTCATGAGAAGACGAAGGAGAGCTCAGAGTACCTGAAGTACCTCACGCAGCAAGCCGTGGCTCTACAGAGAACCATGAATGAGATTTACAAGAATGGATCTAACGCTAGCATAATGCCTCTCAAGGTCAGTCACACCTCCACTGTCCTGGGCCTCATACCTCTAAAATTTTGTTACGTGATGTTGCCTGGATGTTTTGTTGATGTCTTATTTTGTTTCTCTGTAGTTTACGGCACCAAGCATGGCCAGTGTTCTGGAACAGCTTAATATCATCAATGGCATCATCTTTATTCCCCTCAGGTGAGCAAAGGTTTACACCATTTTGTTTTAGTGAAAGTTATATTTTTTGTCTTTTGGTTAAGTATGTCAATTAAATATTTTGTCTTGTAAATTCTTTAATTGAATATTTGATTTTACAAGGATTGGCATGGCATGTAATTTTATTTGACAAAAACCCTTGAACTTTAACCAACCATTTTGTTTTCAAACTGTTTTTTTTATTTTAAATTAGTAGAACCAGTATAACTGAAACACAACGTGAATTAACTGTCCTTGTTAAATAATTAGTATGAAATTCTGGGCTTGCTAAATAAATATGGTAAGTATAGATAATGAAGAATTAGCTATCTTTAAAAAATATATATTATATTATAGAGTAGATTTTGTATATAGTAGGGCTGCACAATTAATCGAATTTCTAATCGCAATACCAATTATGGATGCCACAATTACGTAATCGTTCAATTAATCGTTCAAGTCCACTTATGTTATTCTGCATGCTTAAGATATGTTTTTTTCTTTCTACATGTTATCTTAAGGGTTTTTCTATTGTTTTAGTTTTAGTATAACATTATAATACCATTCATATTTTTACTTTTTTTATAATTTAAAGAAGAAACCAATCCGATGTATATTTGACATTTGAGGATTAATACTATAGAAAAGCACAAAGTTTTTCAGTTAGTGTTTTCAGCTTGTTTATTTTCATATGAAAATACGGTATGCAGTTGCATCAAACAATGGTATAAACATCATTCAATGTAAATTATGATAATAATGAATAATCGACAAGTATGATTTTTGTCATAATCGTGCAGCCCTAGTATATAGTATAATATGCAAAGATATAGCATATTGCATAAATAGGTTACGCTGCTCACGATGGGTCTTACAAACTCTTGCAATTAAAGACAAAATAATGTTTATATACAAATACAAGCCTGATTTATTAATAATATATGTGGCTAATACTTTATAAACTTTTAATATAAATTTATAAATTTATAAACTTATAATGAATTATTACCAACATATATTATAATATAATATTATGTAATAAAATATATAATATAATTATTCTATATTCTATTCATTCTATTCTACTCTACATACACATATTCCAACTTTGTTAATAAATATCTTGCAGTGGTATTTTGGTCATTTCATCAACAGTATATTTTAGTTTAAAATATTAACATATAAAATGTATAAAATCTTTTTTGTCAAAAACTGCTTGAAGAACAAATTTAGATAATTATATATAGACAATTATAGTTAATATATATATATATATATTGTCTATACTATAGACAATTATAATATATTTCAGCTGTAAGTTGTTAAAAACGAAATTCACGCCATTGATTTTTAACGCAGCCAAAAGGACCTGGAGAATCTGAAGGCCGAGGTGCAGAGACGGCAGCTGATGCAGGATTCTGGGAAAATTGAGGAACAGCAGGGTGGTCAGTTAGAGCTGGATGACAAGCTGCCTGTGGATGATTAACAACCCCAACCGTACAGCCCCTCTCCATATGAGGAGGACACGATGCAGCAGCCATCTGTTAGAACCGGTGGACCTGAGAACTGAGCTGTCTAATCTAACCAATTCACTTTGAGCATAATGGGGAGGGGAGAACCATGAACAGGTGACAAAAATGTGTACAGAGTGTAGTTTGTAGCTGTAAAGAGAATGAAAGCAGATGTTTTACACGTGCAATTCAACAACACGACCCCTCGAGGTCTACAGGAGGAAGCAGAGAGAATGTAGTCCTTCCTCTGCGAGTTTGCGCAGATGAGACTGGAGGTGACCAAGGATGACCATGACATTTTATACCAGAGCCTTATCCATCCATCATCCCCATCTCTTTCCTTCTCATCTGAGCTCAGGATAACTACAATCCATCCCAACGCAACCCACGAGTGTAGAGAGATCCTCCCTATCTGAAACTCAGGTGATTTCTACACAGTGCACCAGAAGAGAGACGTTCACTGTTCAATTCAACAGAGATAGACATCCAAGAATCATGGGCTTGAGAATGTAAACTCTAAAGGTCTAGTCTCAGGGCCGAATGCTAGTATTGTGTCCCATGCGTTGTTTCTACGCTCGCCGTGGCTGCTGCCTTTAGACCGGATCGATGCAACTTTACAGATGCAAGTTCTCAACCTATCATTTTAGATCGGTGGCGTCTGTAACATAATAGCAATTCCTACAAGGAATCTTGTAAAAGTACATGAGAAGCCATTAGATCTTTCATGTCAACGTTAATTTAAGCCATGTCTGTTTTATAGAAATACATTGGGAAGCTGTATAAAGCTTTGTCATTGGGGTTAGACAGGTACTTGATTCATTTTGATTGAAATACTGATTTGAAATGTCCAGCTTGAATTAGACTGTTGTGCTGAAACACTTTTTCACTTTAAAAGTGTGTATGTGTGCGTGTTCATGTGTGTATGTCTCTTTATGGTTGTCCATGCTAGTGCAGAAACGGATTCAGAGAATTCCTCCAAAGCTGCTGCAACAGAACAATATCGTGATGATATTTTTATACATCAACGATAACGGATGGACTCGTGCAATCTGTGAAGATGAAGATGTGCTACTAATATCTTGGTTTTCAAGATCCGATCAGTATATTCTCCAGAATTACTTGGCACAAGGTTCAGAAACTTGCGAGACTCGTGTTTGGTTCCTCCCTAGCAGTATTTAATGCACTTACCAGTGCCAGGCTTTTGTGTGGTGTCATATAGGACGGACAAAAGAGGAATAAGATGGGCTGCTTTGATGTGTAACATACCAAAAAAAAGATCAAGGACGATGTGTTTGTGTACATGCTTTGTGTGTGTCCTGCAAATGTCAAAATTGTTGCTGTGCTCAAACTGTATGAAGCAATATGCTGGAACTAAGTGCATCTTGGATTGTGCACATGGATGCAAGAAAACTGCTAGCCTGGTTGTATTTCCCTATAAAACAAAAAGTAAAATTGTTTAAAAATGGTTAAAGTCTCTGAAAATTGGTGGGGAAAAGCAATGTAACTGATATTTACGAACAAGAATATGTAATTATGTGAGATTTGTGCCTATTTAAGCTTCTATAAATCAAAAGGTTGGGCAACTGATGGATTTTGCAATGTTGGACTGAAATCCTTGAATATCTACTTCAGTACCTTTAGGTGCCACATGGGTGTGCTGTAGTCAATATATTATTAACATTCATTGATAATGGACATAAACGCAATTTTTGAGGTATTGCATTAGAAAATATGAACTAGATTTGAATCAAAACATTGAAACTGGAGTTCAATAGGATCTTAATGATTTCAAAATTAAGTATTTACCAACAAGATGCCATAGTAACTTATTAGGAATATGCCGAATATGCTGGTGGTAGCTTAGTGGTTAAAGCTCTGAGTTGGTAACAGATGCATCACAAGTTCATTGTTGAGTAAGCGTGACCTTAGTTTGAACTGAAGGGTTAATGAGAAAATCCTGTCTCTAGTTTGTCCTTGAGCCAGGCACTTAACCTCAGGTTTCTCCTGGGCTTAAAAAATAACAAGTAACCAATCTGCAGTTAAGAATGTTAAATATGATCTCAATTGAATATATTCAAGCTTCCATAGTTGCACATCTCATAGTGAACAAACCAGTGGATTCAAACAGTGTTTTAAATTTAACCACAAAGATCATTTTCATAATTAAGAATGGTCTCCAAATCTGTGATGTGTTCATGTTATGTAGCAAAGCAACATGTCAATACAAGATTTCAATAACTGCTTGCATGACAAACCAATTTGATGTTATCTAGATGTGTAGTACTTTTTAGAAAGGTTTGGGTTTTATTGACAACAGGCGCAGAAACAAAATAGTTATTTTTGTTCATTTCTTTCTTTTTGAATTACAATCTTTAATTTGAAGTGTCTTGAATGTCTTCCTGGGTATAATATTCATAATATTTTTCAAATTACAGTTTAATCACAAATCTTTGTTCTGTGTGAAAGTGTGCATACAAAACAAAAAACGTATTTTTTAATTGTCAGAAGAAAACGATTGGACATTTAAAAAGCATCAATTAAATCTCTTATCAAATGATTTGCTGTACACCAGTAATTTAAAAGAAATATCACAATTAAGACACCCTCTACCCTCAGTCTGCAGCACATTTTGTTACATTTTCTCTTAAATAATCTGCACAAACCCATTATAAACTTGAATATAAAAAATAAATAAATGATCTGAGGAAATCTACATAGAGTAAACATACAGTGTTCGGTCTCAATGTCATCTGGTGTTGAACAAACTGATCACTTCTTTTTTTCTTTTTCTTTTCTGTATTCTGTTTTCAACATGAAATATTTGTCATGCCCTTTGTGTGTTTGTTTTGGTTTCTTCAATGAGTGGTACCTTAATGTCAATTCTTCTAAATATCAATCTAATTATTTTTGGTCCGAGTATCCTTTTGTATTAAAATTAATAAAGAAACTTGAAAACAACATGTGATTACATTCATTTAAACGTTGTGTATACTGTCTAAACACAAAACATTTAAAAGAGTAAACCTAAATGTACTCACTGTGTACAATAGTTACATGTATATACTTTATGAAGACTATAACAACCATAGACATAAATATAAATATGTGACCCTGGACCACAAAACCAGTCATAAGGGTCAATCTTTTGAAATTGAGTGAATCAATAAGCTTTCCATTGATGTATGGTTTGTTATAGGACAATATTTGGCAGAGATACAACTATTTGAAAATCTGGAATCTGGGGTGCAAAAAAAATCTAAATACTGAGAAAATCGCCTTTAATGTTGTCCAAATAAAGTTCTTAGCAATGCATATTACTAATCAAAAATTAAGTTTTGATATATTTACGGTAGGAAATATCTTCATGGAACATGATCTTTACTTAATATCCTAATGATTTTTGGTATAAAAGAAAAATAAATCAGTTTGACCCATACAATGTATTGTTGGCTATTGCTACAAATATACCCGTGCTACTTATGACTGGTTTTGTGGTCCAGGGTCACGTATTTTGCTTCAGGTGATTGAAAAATGACAATCAAGCCCTTAATAATGTAAACTGGTTTGAGCATGACACAGGTGCTGTTTTGACTCTCACAAATAGAGGTCACGCGCTCTCATTGTACCCAGATTAAAGTCATTGATGTGGCTCAACTGAGAAATAATTTTTCACGGTCCGTTTTTGAAGTTATCCGCAAAACTAGGCGATGAGGTGCATATTTATTGAAGAAACGCCCACAGTATTTGAAAGGAGGGTGTGAGATTGAAGGGCGTGCGCGCCTCCGCCTGCTGAAGTCAGCCCATGCGCGCTCCCGTGCCGTAGAGGCGAATGCGGCGCTGCAAGGAGCAGACACCAAGACTCCAGTCCCCCTTTTCAACACGAAAATAACACTTATTTCGGTCCTTACCAGCGTCTTCTGAGGAAGAACCTTCAGTGCTGACTCTTTAGGGTAAGAACAGCTCATTTGTGTCTCTCTTCGCGGTTGTGTTTGATAAAAATCGCCGGTCGAAGTGCTGTTGTAGCTGTAATTTTTGCGCCTCCTTTTCTCGGTGGCTGAAAATGGCGGACGCGGCCGTTGGAGGAATACTTCAGCTTCTGTTTTTTCTCATTTAGTCGTGAATATATCGACAGCTCCACTGGTGTGTGTTGTGTGAACGTTATCGCTATAAATATAAGAAACTATCCCGCTCCGGTCTGCAGTTTTAGCGGCTCGAGAGAGGTGTATGTTGTCGGCGATTCAACACGTCGTTTCATCAATGTCATGTTAGCTAGCAACAGTTGGCTAACGCCCGTGTCAACGCATACCTCTGTTTTATCATCTCTAAACGTTAAATTCAATGTTGACCTTGCCGTGTGCAGTTCTGTTTGGGTAAACGCAGAAAAATTAGACCATTCAAATGATAATTTTTGCTGCATACCGGTTGAGAATAAGGGTGACGAGGGCTGTGTTGCAAAACCTAGTGAACTTCCTAACTTACCTAGACACCGACAGCGTATTTGGAGTTAGTTATGATCGATAATTATTAACCTGACATGTTTAGTATTCAAACGAGCTTCAAAATGATCAAACACCTTGGCTGTTTCTCAAAACATAATGAGATGCTCGACTCGGACAGCGTGACGTTATATGTTCGTTTACTTCAAGGTTATGAAACATAACCGAGGTGTTTGACAATTATTAAGCACGTTTGCGTATATAACATGCTTTCATTAGGGTTGAGCTGAAGATTTGGACCAGTCACAAATGTAGGTCAGCTGATTCTTTGCATGCAGACCGGTACTGCTCTGCTCATCGGGACACTACTGTGATGATCTGTCGTGATGTGATGTGATTATCACTTCTGCAGTAAATATCAGCGCAAAGATGTAGGCAGCAATTAATGCACTAATTGAATGACTGCTTACTGCATAACCAACAGCATCTTGCATGCAAATGTAAGCATGCTGAAAAAGCAAGTGTGTGCATGTTGCTTATCAAGGTGTGAATGCTTTGAATAAATGTGGTACCTTGTTTGCTTTGGATATTCTCTAATGGTTTAAGATATCGTGCCAAGTTTGCTATACACTCCCTCTAGTTGTTTGACAGGTAACATGGATGGTTGCTGATGATTGCAGGCATGTTATAGCTTGGATTAAGTTCACCGAACAGAATTATCAACGTACATTAAAACTGTTTAATGTTGTTGAAAGACATTAATGTCTCTTACGCCATTTTTACCTTGCAAAGGTGGCACAGAAGTGCTTCTGAAGTGGCATTTCGGTGTCTCAACTCAGACTGTTTAATGCTGCTTGAAGGTGTCTTAAATGCATTTACACACCAATTACAACTGTATGCTTTGACACGGGGTGGATCTGAGCTGGCATAATTTAGTCTGGCTTTAATGTGGCATTGCATCTTTAAATTTTAAGCAGTCTTAACAGCTGTAAAGACGCCTTAATTCTCATAAAGGTTGCATTTATTTGATAAAGATGCTTTTAAAATGGTAATGATGTTGCCGTTTAAAATACCTGTTTTGTATTCAAATATATTTTAAAATGTAATTTATACATGTGATGGCAAAGCTGAATTTTCAGCAGTCATTACTCCGGACTCATTGTCACATGATCCTTCAGAAATCCTTCTAATGTGTTTTTTTTTTTTTTTTTTTTTTTGGTGCTCAAGAAACATTTATTATCAGTGTTGAAAACTTGTTCTGCTTAATATTTTGGTGGAAACTGAGATACATTTTTTTTTTAGAAAGTTCAAAAGAACAGCATTTATTTAAAAAAAATTGTTTTTTGTAAAATTATAAATGACTTCACTGTCACATTTGATTTATTGAATGCATCTTTACTGAATAAAAGTATTCATTTCTTTTATTAATAAAATCTTGCAGCCCTCAGACTTCTGAATAGCAGTGTCTATATTAATAGTTTCATTCAGAAACATTAATTTCAGTGTCTGGCATGACACGTCATGCTTTATAACAATGTTCTGCTACGTTGTATATTCAGCTCACGTCTTCTGATCTTTTAAACTCTCTGCCATTCAGATGAGCTGCTACTCAGCATTCCCTTAGTGGAAATGTACTGTGATCCGGTAATCATGGCAATTCCATCAAGGGAATGAGAAAAGTGATTATTAGTCCAAGCTTTATTGGCCCGCTGTGTTTACCAGCTTGCACAATTCCTCAAAGAGGGATGTTTCCTTTTGCCATCTGCCTTAAACTAAAGAAACGATTGAAATGACAGACTTGCAGGACTGTTTTTGGGTTCGAGATGCATGGGAAATGCTGGTAACAGATTACACTTCTATCAATCAACATTTGTGTTTAGGGATGCACCAAAATGAAAATTCTGGGCCGAAACCGAAAATGCTTTGTAATGATTATTATTTTATTAAATAATATAAAGTTATTTTGTAAGACTTTTTAATTTAACTCAATAATTTTAATAATACTGAATTTAAAAAACACAAGCCAATAAAATAACCACACTTTTACTGAAAGTAACAATAAAACTGGACAGAATTTATATTAATATTGGTAACACTTTACAATAAGGTTAATTAGTTAACATTAGTTAACTACTTTAGTTAACATGAACTAAGAATGAACAATAGTTCTTCAGCATTTATTAATCTTAATGTTAATTTCAACATTTACTGTATGGGTCACCATACTTGGCCACATGTCACATCACTTTCATTATTAAAATCAACAGTTGTGTTTGTTAACAATTAATGCACTTTGAATTAACATGAACTAACAGTGAACAAATGTATTATCATTAACATCATTGTTCATTGTTCGTTCATGATAGTTAATACATTAGCTAACATTAACTAATGGAACCTTATTGTAAAGTGTTACCTTAATATTGAATATCAATATATTATTTTTATTCACTTCTATGTAACAGAATCAGATGTTTTTTTTTTTTGACTAATTATCCAAATAATGTATAGTCCTACAAAGCTATTATTATCAGAGCATATGAGCAGAGCATAGCGGACTCGTAACCCAAAGGTTGCGAGTTCGAGTCTCGTACCGGCAGGGATTGTAGGTGGGGGGAGTGAATGTACAGCGCTCTCTCCCACCTTCAATACTACGACTGAGGTGCCCTTGAGCAAGGCACCGAACCCCCAACTGCTCCCCGCCACAGCATAAATGGCTGCCCACTGCTCCGGGTGTGTGTTCATGGATGTGTGTGTGTGTTCACTGCTGTGTGTGTGCACTTTGGATGGGTTAAATGCAGAGCACTAATTCCAAGTATGGGTCACCATACTTGGCCACATGTCACATCACTTTCATTATTAAAATCAACAGTTGTGTTTGTTAACAATTAATGCACTTTGAATTAACATGAACTAACAGTGAACAAATGTATTATCATTAACATCATTGTTCATTGTTCGTTCATGATAGTTAATACATTAGCTAACATTAACTAATGGAACCTTATTGTAAAGTGTTACCTTAATATTGAATATCAATATATTATTTTAATTCACTTCTATGTAACAGAATCAGACATAAGTTGTTGTTGTTGTTTTTGACTAATTATCCAAATAATGTATAATCCTACAAAGCTATTATTATCAGATAATGTGAGCAGAGCATAGCGTCACGAGAGGGTAGCGTAATTTTACCAGCGTTGTCCAGTACAGCTGTACTACAGCATGTTACAGCTAGGCATGGGCCGGTATGAGATTTTGACGTTATGATAACCTTAAGCAAAAATATCACGGTATCACGGTATTGTCGTTACAGCTGTAAAATGTGTTATTTTTAAATGACTGGGTGTAAAAAAAAAAAAACTTTTTTCCGCTGAACACAATATATCTTGTTTTTGAGCAACATACAGAATATTAGGAACAGTAGAATTTTTTTATTTTTTTATTTGATGTGTTTCCTAAAAAGAAGAAAAATAAAGACTGACATCTTTATTTAACCTAAATCTGTGATTACAGTTATTTGTTATACAATACATATACATATAGTTTATATAATTTCATACACAATTTGATTTAATAATAACCCAATTTGAAGCAAAAACAGAATGTTCTGACTAGCTTTGTGAAATTATACTACATGCCTGAACGAAACAAACAGCAGAAGCTCTGAATGAGACGCTCTCTGACAGCGCTTCTGGAACACCAGATGCAGCGTTTCCTTGGTTACCGCTGTAAACAAAGCTGAAACCTGAAACACTACAGCAATGATACAGTGTTTCCTTGGTTACCGCTGTAAACAAAGCAGAGCTGCGCTTATGAACAGCA
>NW_015552566.1:1379505-1380010 GCF_001515605.1 Sinocyclocheilus anshuiensis
ACATTCATATAAACCCCCAAATCAATATTTAGGATTTTCTTCCAATAGTTTGTGCATCATGAACAGTGAGTGACCTGCCTGCTAGAGTATTTTTCTCTGTGCGTCCGTCTTCAGCGTCTCTGGCCTGTGTTAACAGGCGTTTACAGACTTCATATTTTCACATAAATAACATTTTGGAAAATGATTGAGTTGCAACGCAGTTTGTGCAAGTCCAGAACAGAGACGAGCTGCAATAAGACAAAAAAACAGCCAGTTGCCAATCGCGTAAGTTCCAGGGGCAGCTCCTTAAGTTCGGCCATCCTACGGGCTGAACGATTTTGGAAAATAATCTAATTGCGATTAAAAAAAAAATGTAATAATTTTTTTTTTACCAATATTGCGATTGCGATTTAATATGCAATTATTTTTTTTAAGCTCTTTATGTTCTGTGTTATTCAACAAAGACAAGCTATAAATCATTGTATAGTATGACCAACACACTATTAGATAGATTAAACATAAATGT
>NW_015552566.1:1380908-1381088 GCF_001515605.1 Sinocyclocheilus anshuiensis
TGCCCCCCCTTTCCCGAATCCCCATCCCACCTCAGACTACCAAATAATTTCACTAAACGTTATGAAAAATGTATGCTTTTTTAATTTATAAAACCTACAGGGAAAAAAAACACCTGCATCACTTGAAACATTTGTAAAATAGCATAGAGAGAATAACTGTTATTATTATTATTATTATTA
>NW_015552566.1:1381311-1393252 GCF_001515605.1 Sinocyclocheilus anshuiensis
TGCCATTTTACAAACATATATAATGTTTGTAAAATGGTACAGCTTTTTAAATATCTGAAAGTACACTCTTAATATCAGTCAGTCAAGTCACTATGATAATCAAGTATTATTTAATAATGGAAGTTTAGTCATTAGAATTAAAACTTGGTAACCATGAACTTAGGACTGGTGCTGGTGCTTTTTTTGGTCATTCAGTGTTCCTGTAAAAAAAAAAAAAAAAACAATAATGAGATTGTCGTTTGCGCATTAGTTCCGCCTACTACAGCTGAAAGAATAAAGCTGAAGAATTCCAAAGGAACTCCGTTATTTTTACAGGAAAATGCAACAAAGTATATCGTTTACATGTAGCGCATCAATTCTGCATGTTATGTAAGACTCTCGCTCGCTCCTTCTCTTTGCGCGTGTGAGAGAAAGCGACGGCGAGTCGTGCGCCTTCACACTAGAGCTTACGTTATGCCAAATACACAAACACAGGTGCGCTGCGCAGCCATTGAGATGAACTGAAAAATATCACAGATCGCTCGACGGAGAGTGAAACTCTGAAGCGCTCAGTCAGAGTGTTCTGTGAGTGAAAATATATCTGTGCTAATCATATACTCAGCCTCCAACTCACACACTGGCGAGTAAAATCTGAGAATTTATTAGCCATTGGCTAATATTAGACATCATTTAGTCGCCCAGAGTAAGATTTAGTCGCATATGCGAGTGATTTACTCGCAATGTAGAGGGTTGACACCGGACGTGAGCGGCAAAATACAGTAGAACCATTATAATCAGTGACGCTGTGTTCACTGGATGCGACGCGACACGACAAAACCCGACATTAAACCGATGCCTTGTTCTATTTATGACGTACTGACACAAAGTTAAAATGAGTGGTTTTGAAACCGTGACATTTTCAAATCGCGGTATACCTTGAAACCGGTAATCGGCCCATGCCTAGTTACAGCACAGTAGTGCTACTGCAAACAGGAACAAGTATACTACATAGAAATTTCCTATCAGCATGTTGTTTGAGCGGACTTTGCTTTTTTGGTGAGGATGAGCGGTACACAAGCACATTCATAGAGTGGAATATTGAGCGTCGCATCAAACCGCGCAGTGACAAGGAGAGTGAAACCTGCGCGCTGAACACTGCTGGGCGGGTTGGGGAGGGGCGCGCCATATATATTATGTATATTTTCGACTCGTATTTTCGGCCTGTTTTCTCTTGTCCGAAAACCGAAAATGCCATTTTCGGCCGATAATTTTCAGTGGCCGAAAATTCGGTGCATCCCTATTTGTGTTATGTTAATCTAGCCTAGGTCCTTGTTGAATATCTCTCATTATTTTCATACTAATAAACAAACGGTGAAGACCAGAATACAGCAGATGCCTGATTTCTTTGTTTCAGTCTTTGTCTTAATCACATGCTCTTGTTAGTGCTCAGCGTTGGTCTTTTTATAGCAGGAACGGATAATCACTACTGGACTGTTTTTGCCTCAGTTGTGTGGTTCGGCTGCACACAGATGGTTGCTAGAGACCCCTCCAAACCCTTGGCTGGAATAACGCAGGATAATTGTGTGTTTGTGGAGTCCCAACAGGCAGTTTGAAGTGACTGGGATGGAGGTGGCGTGGCATGAAGTACTGTTACTGTGGGTTTGGTTCGCTCACTGGATGTGCGTCTGCAAAGAGGTCATGATGCGTTTCAGTGCCAGTGGGGATCAGTAATGCTTTCACCATGGCGACTAAAAGCTCTGATGTCTGATGTGTGAAATGTAGATTTCAAGATGGTGGATCAGTAACATCTTGTTATTGTTTTTGATTCATTCTGTTTACATGCTGAAACGGCCAGGATTATATGTTATGGCTCCGTTTGGTACGAAGTGTGACTTGGGCCTGCATATTTGAGAATGTATAAGCTTATAACTGCAAGAGCTCATTATGCTCTTTGTGGCCTGAACCCGCTTTTTTGACCCTAATCTAATTTTCAAAGATTACAGTTAGTGTTGCAGAAGTCCCAAAGCACACTCTCATATGAAATTGTACTGGAAGCAACAAATATACTGCCACTGGTAAATTGGGTGTACTTGAATTGGGTTCCCTCAGCTGCTGTTAATGTTTTGCATGGCAAAGACTGAAAGAGCTACTATGTCATTACAGGTCCCATTTCAATAAAACAGTCAAAAGAAAAGAAGAAATGAGATGGAGGATAAAGAGCTCTTCTTGCTCTTTGCATATCATTCACATTCCTGGCATCGTCTCCTGCTGCCCTTGCTGTTAAAACACACAGTTAAAAGGGGAAAGAGGTCTGGTGCACATCACATGTAACGCTGCTGGGATTGGCGAGCCTACTGAAGCTGTCATGATATGGTGGTTTGAATTCTGTTTCTCTGTATTTTTCAGTGATTATCTGAACCGTTGTAATGACAGGCCTGTCAGCATCTCGGAGCCTCTCTAGTCGTTCATAGTTCAAGTGGTGCTTAGGATCTGGCAATATACAGATAAACATTTCGCCCAGCAGGTCAATTGCTGATAAAGACTGTTCTCTGATTCTTATTAATAATATTTGGTTTGAAAGCACGTTAACTCACTTAACCGCTGTTGTTTTTTGGTCTCCTTGGTCTGTGGCTCGGTTCTGAACCTGTCAGATTTATGTGTTGGTAAATGTATGGAATGTCTTTTGAGTGTTCAGGGCTCGGGTAAGGAATGCGGTATGCTAACCTCTTGTTCTTCATGAGTAGTCCCATAGACCCTCTATAGCAAGATGCAGGTCTCTAAGAGGCTTATTAGTGTTTCCCCTCACGTGTCTCACAGAGCACTGACTCTAATGGCTGGATTAGCTGTTTATTAGTCAGGCTGTTTGTTTCCAGGATGATATTCTCAATTCCACAATGGGATTTCCTGAACAGCGCAGAGTAGTGCTGTATCATAAAGCTAGTCACTATGGTTGTCTCGGTACCAAAATTGTAGTAATTTGTATCAGTGCCAGTCAATTTACTGATACTTGATACTGATTTCATCTTGATACTGATTTTCATTTCATTTTACAAAGTTGTTATTGAAGGAAACAGTCAATAATGAAGAACAGAGAAATAAATTAGCAGTAAGTGGTTTTCTTGTTATTACTGTCATTTAAATAATATTTGACTGCATTTACACTGGAAGTTGCTCACCCAAAAATGAAAATTAGCTGAAAATATACTCGCCTTTATGCTGTCCAATATGTAGATGCATTTGTTTCTTCTGAACAGATTTGGAGAAATCTAGCGTTACATCACTTGCTTACCACTGGATCCTCTGTAATGAATGGGTGGCTTTAGAATAAGAGTCCAAACAGCTAATAAAAACATCACAATAATCCACAAGTTATTCACATGAATGTAGCCCTTCAATTAACGTCTTAAGTGAAAAGCTGCGTGTTTAGAATAAACAAATCCATCAATGAGATGTTTTTAACAGCAAACCATTGCTTAACATCCTAAAAGATATGCTTAAACGGTTAGTTCACCCAAAAATGAAAATTAGCCCATGAATTACTCACCCTCAAGGCATCCTAGGTGTATATGACTTTCTTCTTTCAGACTAATCCAGTCGGAGTTATATTAAAAATTGTCTTTGATCTTCCAAGCTGTTTAATGGCAGTCAGCGGCAGGACGTCGGAGTTGCGCATGCGCTGCTCGGAAGTGACGAACGCGGAAGCGCAGCGGAGAGATCAAAACAAAACAATGTCACGAATTAGAAGTACAAAACGAGGATTTGTAAAGAAGAATGTCGGAGGATTTCGATATAAACCAAGAGGAGACTGGTTTTCCTTTGCTAAAGTAAGGAATATTTGCTTCCTTTGCTATTGTAAACAAATGTTGGTTTTCACGAGACTCACCGGCGCATGCGCAACGCCGACATCTTACGTCATCCTCCCGGAGCTGCTTCCGTGTACAACTGTTGGCGCAAGCTAGATTAAAGTGATTATTACGTTTTGAATATATATTTTTTTTCTTGCAAAAATGCATCGGTTCGCTACAGGAGGCCTTTGTTCACCCCCCTGGAGCCGTGTGAGGCACTTTTTATTATGGATGTATGCGCTTTATTTCACTTCTTTTGGACTGATGAACTGCAACACCCACTGACTGCCATTAAACAGCTTGCAAGATCAAAGACAATTTTTAATATAGGCCTAACTCCGATTGGATTCATCTGAAAGAAGGAAGTCATATACGGCTTAGTCTCAGCCTCAGACGTCACGCCCACGGACCGTTGGCTAAACGTCTGATGCATATGGCACACAAAATGGAAACACTTCAGGAGTTTCGTAGTCGTCGTCGGATTGGTTGAATTATACAGGATTTCCGGTAGACGTGCGTGTCGCGTTCTTTAACATTCCGCCTAGAAACAAAGATGCCGTGACGCCAAACCCACTCACGAAAGAAGAAAGCCTAGAATCTTTAAAATACTTCCGAGAGTTTTACACACCGGTCTGTTATTGTGGTGACATTTCCATGCCCCGAAACGTGACGATGAACGAAACGAACTGTGATTGGTTGTTTGACATGTCGGTCAAACGGCCCCATGGGTGGGCCTTGGCCAATGAAAGCTGCAATGGATTCCAGACCTTCAGCCGTCAGTCTGAAGGTCTGGCTACGCGAGACTATATACGCCTAGGATGGCTTGAGGGGGAGTAAATAATGGGCTAATTTTCATTTTTGGGTGATCTATTCCTTTAACATATCTTTTCTTTTTTTTTTCTTTTTTTGAGTAGTATTATTGAATATGTTTGGAACATTTTGTTTTTATATTTCTCTGGTATCTTTGTATTTTATGTTTTTTCCTTGCAATTTTATCTTTCAATGTACTTTCTGCTATAATTCAATCTCAGTATTGCTAAGCAGAAAAGTAAATAAACTTCAAACTTAAAATACGAGTCCTATGAGTGAAATAAGATTTTGGCTGTTTTGCCCACCCCTTCTCCCATCTGTTTATATTTACTCAAAGAAAATGGACTGTTTACACTTTCATACATCAATCATACTGTGAGATATGTATCAGGTAGTGGATGATACCCAGCACTGTTGGCAGGGATGACCAGCTCTTGTGATCTTCAGGCTTGTAGTTTGTGCTTGGCTTTAGTACTATTGTAATATGGCCTCTCTCTCAATATACTCTTGTTGTAAAGTAGCAGTGCTTTTGCCATCCCGACTAGATAGTGATCTCTCTTTTAGCTGAGAGAAATTCAGAGTCCTGCTTGTTGCTGTCAAACTGTGTATCTCACTGGAGTGCAGAAGTAGGTTGATGCTAAAATCTGGGTCAGCGGTCCCTTTTACACGTGTTCAGAGCTCCCGACAGGGGCAGCAGGAGTCCATAACAAAACGCTCCACATGGCAGCCGATAGAGAGGACTGAATGCAGGCTAGAATGAGATGTGTGCTGGGGGAAATAGAGCAGATGGAACACCTGATGAAATGCGTGTTAGCCCCCAAAGCTACCGTCACAGGAAACAGGGTCACTAGCATATTTCCACTGTTGCCTTAAGCTTGTGTGACCACTACTCATCTGGACTGTGCTTATTTGCATTCTGATTCCAAGCAGGAGGTCTGTTATTGTGAATGACGAATGTGTCCTTTTCCTCCACAGATGCAGGGACCATCTGGTTGGTAGATGCCTGCAGGCTGTCAATGTGTGGTGTTCCTGGAGACCGAATTTAAGGAGAAGTGTTTGGGGTGAGCTGCTGACCGCCCTGCAAGCCAGACCCGGCATCCTATCTCTGATCTCCTGCCAAGGAGACAGCAGTTGCTGCACACTACACCTGACCCCCACCCCCGCCCCGTCCCGTCCCCGCCGCTACAATGGTGCTGTCACAGAGGCAACGTGACGAGCTGTAAGTTCACAAACCCACACAGCACTGTGTACGGCAAACTATAGAAAATACATCGGCAAATCTGTGAATGTGCAATAGACCTCATCATAATCCTTTTTGAGGAGCGCTCATACCTCATTAAACCTTTGATCACAGTGAAGTACAGTATGGATTTACCAGGGAGTTTGACAGCTGAAAAGATCACTAGTTCACTGTCATGGAGAATCAATAAGCAGATGTCTACAGGAGGTCTAGACAAAGCCTGGACATAACCCTTTTGTGTCCCGTCAGGATAGACGTTATCGTAATGGGCTCGAGAGAGTTTGTAGCCACTGTGAGAAATTTTTTTAGATGCAATGACAACACATGCTATTTTAATCTAGTTTGGTCTAGTTATTGAATTGTCTTGCAGCTATATGAGGATAAATTTGGCCTGAGGTCCCGAACACAGAGTAATTAACCTTCGAATGTGCATGAGGTGGACAGATAAGAGCTTTTAATCATCAGTATGAGGCAATGAGGGAGAGATCAAAACCAGTTGAATATGTAAAGCTGTTTACCCCTCCTCCATTGCAGAGGATGTAGCCTGGCTTTCTATGAACAACCTAATGAAGATATTGATTGCAGGAGCTTATCTTTTGTTATCCTGACAAAAACATGAGAAGTGTATCCACATCTGCTCTGTGTGTTTGGATGTTGATTTGGAGGGTTACTAATAGGGCTGGGTATTGACACAGATTTCTCAATGTTATTCTGACTCAGAAGCTTTCGATTCGATTTCTGAATTCAATTTCGATTCGATTAGAATTCAATTCTGGATGTATATCAGGTACTGTGCATGCCAAATTTTCTCAACGAAAAAAAAGTTATGCTATAAAATATAAACGAGAGTCAGTTGGTACTACATTACTGTGTTTGTATCTGAGGTAAATGTGATGTTACGTGACATTGTTTACAAGCTGTTACATTGACGTCTTTCCACAGTTGAAGCACTAATTGTGCGATTACATGAGACAGGATTGTTGAGACAGTAAGTTGTACTCTTTCTTTTAACATATCTTTTAACTATGAACGGATGTTCATTCATGTTTATTTCATGCTGAAACTGGTATTAAAGTGGAGGATCGGTCACTCTGGCGCTACAGCGATCGGTCACTCCACATTAAACAGTGCCAAAACAGTGTACGATATGCGATAGAAACAAACAGCAAAAAATTATTTTAAAAAATGTGTGCCTTTAAGTATTGTATAGGCTTATTAGAGTATCATACAACACGCTTGCCAACATGCTTCTGTCAATGAACTGCAAATCAAAGTGCTATTTGTGAGCCATGTGGTGTTTCCCAGGCCAGTGTTGCCACCTTGTGGAACAATTGATTAGATTAAAACTAGGGCTGTGCGATTTGGGGGAAAATATCAAATTGCGATTTTTTTGACAGATATTGCGATTGCGATTTGATATGCGATTTTTAAATTTGCAAAGTCAAGCTTCAGCTCAATATTGTCAATAATGTGCAGCACAGTATGGGTATCATTACCCTGCTGAAAAAAACAATAGAAACCATCACAGAAATTCTTATAGTTTCCATTAAACCATTACAAAATTCCTTGTTGTTTTGGGCATTATTCCAATAGGAATTACTGTTGTTCCATTGGTTGCCATCTGCCAGATTACATCCCACCAATAGAATCCATCAAATAGACACCATTATAGTTTACATTAAAACCAAACAAATTCCCATTATAACCCTGAAATCCATTAAATTTGTTATTGTGTTTTGGGAGGGGTTCTATTGTTTGTTTTTTTTCTAGCAGGCAAGATTATAGTGGTGTAACTACTTTCACAGAATTAACTTAATTTCAAAGAAAATATTTGTTTATTTTGTATAAATAAAGAACTGTATTTCTTAAGTCAATTATTAAAGTATTACATATGTTACATAGGCTGATTTATTCATTTTAAGTATTTGGGATTTTAAGAACAAGTGGAAAATGTGTCAAGCCTCATCCATACTGCCAGATGCGCTCGTGGAGACTTGCGGTGCGGAGCTGCGTGTGAGTATAAACGAGCATTACTAGACATGCTGCGCGAGTGCTGCAAGCATGAACGGCTCGTCCGTGACGCGGGATTCGCGCCGCATGGGGCAGAGAGGAGCGAGTATGAGAAGCATTCACAGACACAGGCTGTGTTTGATATGCGCTGTGACGCAGCTCTTGCAAATTAAATTTTTTGCTCGTTGTCTGTCATTTCGAAGCTTAAGTTGCATACGGTGTTCTTTAGTTTTAATTTGCCTAACTATCGATCTGACCCAGTAGACGCCATAATCCCACTCTGTCTCTCTCCCGTCCTCTGTTTTGGGTGTTTACGCAGTTGGCTAGAGCAGTGCTGATTGGGGAGAACGGAGGTGCGCTCACTCTTGCCCAGGGCAAGTAAGACTGCAACTCAAGGCTGGCAGTCATGCATATGCTCTGGAGTAATATCGCGTCCACATCGCAGGCTTTGCGATAAGGAAATCGCAACGTCTCAAATTGCGATTTCGATTCGATTTCGATTAATCGCACAGCCCTAATTAAAACCAAGTCAATGCGCATGTGCAACCTGCACATACAAAGTATGCGTGGTTACAAAAATGGGATGTTGACTAAATGAAACCCTCCCACTTGATTTATAAGTAGTGGTCGACCGATATATCGCCAAGGCCGATATATCGGCCGATATTTGGCATTTTTCAAATATCTGCATCGGCCGTTAAGTTTTTCTGTTTGGCCGATGTGTTCGAGACTGACTTTTATTTTGACGGCGCTGAGAACGGCCGCGCCTGAGCACACAGTGCTCACATTCTCCCTCTTGTTCGCTGTCGTCGTTAACAGTTCTGTCTAATACGGATAGAAGTCTGGCTAATAATCAGATAGAACGGTTAAACAAAGGAATTAAAATGTATACAAAGTATTATATTGTTAGTAATAGAAAGCCAAACATAATACTTTCTCGTTTGCCGTCAGCATTCAGCAAATACACATTTATATCATTTAAACAAATCTTTGAATTAATAATAAACATTTAATTTCACAAACCTTGCAGACTTAGTCGAATCCAGCTGTGAGATCTTGTGAAGTGTGCATTTGTATCCTGCATGATCGCGTGTTCTCTGCGTGACGGTCGGTCTGTGTGAATTGAATGCTGACAGGAGGAGAGTTCAGCTTCACTGAAGATGCGCGATCGTAAACTCATGATTTCAAATTATGCTGCGCTTTATGCATTTGCCCACTGTCATATTAATGTAATTTTCACTGTGTACTGTATGTAAAATGAGTGTTACCTTGGCTTTATTTGAAAAAATATGATTCCCAATGCACACAAACTTCCCAGAATACTGAGTGCCCTGTTGGTTACAGTGTTTATTTCCTTTTTAATTATATTTTTATTAAATGTTTATTTATTTGTGAAAAATACTTTGTCATCTAAAGGATAACTATGTTTATTTTACACATTTATTTTTTTATCCATTTTCAAATGATTTAAAATTTCTTGAATATGAATTAAAATAAATAAATTTATATCGGCTTTATATCGGCCATCGGCCACCCTGCTTTCCAGGATATCGGCATCGGCTGTCAAAAAACACATATTGGTCGACCACTATTTATAAGTGCTTTGTTTTATAAAATTTCTGAGAAGTTAAATGTTACTTTGGGTTAAAAAGAAAAATGAAAAATGTGGTACTGTTGAAAGGATGTTAACTTCCCACTTTGCATAGATTCACTAGCATGAATGTCGATACTACTGCTAGACTGGCAGCAAATGCTGGGCAGTTTGTGTGAATACTGGTAGAATACCAGGGGGCATCTTGATCGGCATTACTGCTGGATTCATTAGGACAATAGTAGGGGAGAAATGGAGGCAGTGACAAGCTGACCGCATGCCTCAACAGTTTATTTTCTTCTTTGGCAGATTTCATACAGAGCACATGAATAGAATCTGTGTTCGAGTTATTCAGGCTTTTCTCAATGCATAGAGCTCAGCTGCTGGCCATACAGAAACGATACTTGAACCCTTTCAAAAATCTGTTCTTGAGGCACGCAAAGAGGTTTTGTTCTCATTAGCCCGCTCTTTATATTTGATTTATTTATGGGCTTTAAACCTTCTTACTCGCCTGGTTAGTTTTTACTTGTAAGGTGATTTTATTATATTTATTTTAGATGAAGTTTGTTCATTTGCAGCACAGTTTAACTAGCCTTCATCACATGTATAAGTCTAAGAGCAATGCCTGTTTCTTTAATTAAAAAAACTGTGTCAGGATTCCTGGTGATGTTTATCTTGGTCATATGGTTGCACAACATCTTAAAAAGGCTATATATATATATAGTTACAAATTCATAATAGAGTCACTCATACAAGAGTACATTGTGTTTGTGCACTGAACGCTTGGCAGCTTGAAGCCTGCGAGGGTTTGTTGTAAAAATAAACACACGGCACATTGCTCGGTAGGCACAAAGTGTTGGTATAATGGAGATGTGGGTATTTATTCAGGGCTGGGACGATAAATCGATGCAGAATTGATACGTGGATCGATTCTTAGATTTTCAGAATGCATCGCGATTCCTCTGGAATCAATTCTGAGCTTAGATTTTAACAGCAGTTGGCGCTCTAATCTAGTTGTTATCAGCACACTCAAAATGCTCATGAAGAAGAGTGCTAAAGAGTGATTGTGCGTTCGGCTGAGTCATGTAATTTCACCTCAGCTCAGAATGCTTTTATGACGCGAGATTAATGTAAACACAGCCACTGTGATATGTGAAAATATGAAGTCCGTAAACGCCCGTTAACAGAGGCCAGAGAGGAATACTGTAGCAGGCAGATCACTCTCTGTTCATGGTGCACGAACTATTGGAAGAAAATCCTAAATATTGATTTGGGGGTTTATATGAATGTGTTTCTGAGGGGAACTGACTCAGAGAGTGAATCTGCGTCTCATTCAGAGCTCCTGCTGTTTGTTTCGTTCAGGCATGTAGTATAATTTCACAAAGCTAGTCAGAACATTCTGTTTTTGCTTCAAATTGGATTACTAAATCAAATTATGTATATGAAATTATATAAATAAACGATATGAAATGATATGTATATGAATTATATAACTAAAATTAAATAACTGTTTGAAAAAAGATGTCAGTCTTTATTTTTCTTCTTTTTAGGGCAGCAGTAGCTCTAGCAGCAAATCAACCATCCACATCAAAAGCTGCAGGACAGCCCACATTTCAGAAACTAATCAAAGAAAAAAATAAACAAATACTACTGTTGCAAATAATCTGTATGTTGCTCAAAATATATTGTGTTCAGTTTTTTTTTTTTTTTACCCAGGCATTTCAAATTAACACATTTTAGAGCGGTAACAACAATACCGTAATACCGTGAAATTTTTGCTTAAGGTTATCATACCATCAAAATCTCATACCGGCCCATGCCTAGCGGTCAAATTGATATTTTCAGAATGCATCGCGATTCCTCTGGAATCAATTCTGAGCTTAGATTTTAACAGCAGTTGGCGCTCTAATCTAGTTGTTATCAGCACACTCAAAATGCTCATGAAGAAGAGTGCTAAAGAGTGATTGTGCGTTCGGCTGAGTCATGTAATTTCACCTCAGCTCAGAATGCTTTTATGACGCGAGGTTAAATGAACACATTTTAGAGCTGTAACAACAATACCGTAATATCGGGAAACCGTGATATTTTTGCTTAAGGTTATCATACCGTCAAAATCTCATACCGGCCCATGCCTAGTTGCCTCTCGTGTAATTTCACCTCAGCTCAGAATGCTTTTATGACGCGAGATTAATGTAAACACAGCCACTGTGAACACCTTTGTAATTCGCTTCAACCTTTTCGAATTTTATGAATGATTATTTTATGTTCAAGTGTGTAAGGATTTGGAAACAAGCAGAGTACGGCCGTTTCTAAAGCATGCAGTGCCATCTGCTGTTCAAAACTAAGCTCAATCGATTCAATTGACAAAAGAATCGCGATTAGGGATGTAACGAGTCGGTTAAAAATCGATTTAAATATGTGACTATTCAAATCGGTTGAGATGCTAAACAAATCGCGATTCAGTTA
>NW_015552566.1:1393341-1401691 GCF_001515605.1 Sinocyclocheilus anshuiensis
TAGTTTGTTTATATGAAGATATTTATTTTTTTTATTTGTGTTATTTATTTGATTTGGGGCTTGTTTTAAAATTTCAATTTAGTTTTGTTATTTACATTTAAATTAGGCCTATATTTAAATTTGGTTATTTAGCAAATGTTTTTATCAAAAGCAACTAACAAATGAGGACAATAGAAGCAATCAAAACCAACAAAAGAGCAATAATTTACAAGTGCTATATTAGTATATTATTATAGTGTTATATTTCAATTTCACAAAGAAACGTACAGTATTTTGTCCAAGCAATAATAAAAGGACACATTTAATTTTTCATTTGTCTTAAATCTCATTTTGTTAAAAAAAAAATTGTGAATCGAATATGCATGGTTTCACAAATCTGAAGTCAAACCATTCTGTTTTGCTTCAAATTTAGAAGTTATACAGTGCAATTTAGATTAAAAACTGCTCATGTTGCATGTATGCAGCATCTTTGTTTGGATCATGATTAAAATGCAGTGCTTGCCTCTTGAAGAGATTTCTTTTATTTGTGTTATTTATTTGATTTGGGGCTTGTTTTAAAATTTCAATTTAGTTTTGTTATTTACATTTAAATTAGGCCTATATTTAAATTTGGTTATTTAGCAAATGTTTTTATCAAAAGCAACTAACAAATGAGGACAATAGAAGCAATCAAAACCAACAAAAGAGCAATAATTTACAAGTGCTATATTAGTATATTATTATAGTGTTATATTTCAATTTCACAAAGAAACGTACAGTATTTTGTCCAAGCAATAATAAAAGGACACATTTAATTTTTCATTTGTCTTAAATCTCATTTTGTTAAAAAAAAAATTGTGAATCGAATCGTAAAATCTAAATCGAATTGAATTGTGGGTTGAGTGACTTGTTACATCCCTAATCGCGATGCATTCAGAAAATCTCAGAATCGATCCTGAATAATTTCTCGATTCTCGATGCGTCTATTTATTTTCCCAGCCCTAGTATTTATGATGGAAGGTTTGCTGTTCTCATGTTAACAGTGTCTCAGGAGTCATTGCTCTCCTGGAGTGAGGGTTTAACTCTCTCAGTGTGAGCTCATAGGTCAGGCTGCTCTTCCTATATAGGAGCTAAATATTGCTGTTGACTCTGCAGTTGAGATAAAATGTGCTCTCAGCTTGCTCTTGGCTGTCTTTATTTGATTGTAGTGCTTGTATCTTGTTATAGATCTTACCTTCTTTGGCTTTGAGATTTTATTCTAATTAAACAGATTTGCATGTTAATTGAGAAATGCATTATCTACACATAGCTGATGTCTAAATAATGCTCATTCTTAGCCAGGGCAGCAATTTTAAATTAATCTCAGCACTGAAATCTATCACTCAAACAAGGTTCAGCAGAGCCTATAGCGACTACTTAAACTAATACAACCCTCTACATTGCGAGTAAATCACTCGCATATGCGGTTAAATCTTCACTCTGGGCGACTAAATGATGTCTAATATTAGCTAATGGCTAATAAATTCTCAGATTTTACACGCCAGTGTGTGAGTTGGAGGCTAAGTATAAGTTTAGCACAGATAAATTTTCACTCGCCGAACTCTCTCTGACTGAGCGCTTCAGAGTTTCACTCTCCGTCAACCGATTTGTGATATTTTTCAGTTCATCTGAATGGATGTGCAGCGCTTCTGTATTTGACGTACCGTAAACTCTAGTGTGAAGGCGCACGACTCAACAACCTGATTAATATTCATGAATCCAGCAGCTCATTAATCCTTTATATTGTTCTTACTAGTAGAATTCGTATCATTATTATCTTATCAGTTTTTTTGTTTTATTGTTTTCCCAATTTTTTTACAGAAACACTGAATGACCAAAAAACCACCACCACCAGTCCTAAGTTCAGTTAAAATGACTCCTATGCATTCATACATGGTTATCAAGTTTTAATTCTAATTACTAAAGTTCTGTCATTAAATAATACTTGTTTATCATATTATAATGCTTGACTGACTGATGTTAAAGGGTTAGTTCACCCAAAAATGAAAATTAGCCCATAAATTACTCACCCTCAAGTCATCCTAGGTGTATATGACTTTCTTCTTTCAGACAAATCCAGTCTGAGTTATTAAAAATTGTCTTTGATCTTTCAAGCTGTTTAATGCCACTCAGTGGGTGTTGCATGCATCAGTCCAAAAGAAGTTAAATAAAAAGCGCCCATCCATTAAAAAAAGTGTCTCACACTGCTCCCGTGGGTGAACAAAGGCCTCCTGTAGCGAATCGATGCATTTTTGTAAGAAAAATATCCATATTCAAAACGTAATAATCACTTTAATGTAGCTTGCGCCAACAGTTGTACACGGAAGCAGCTCCGGGCGGATGACGTTTGAGTTCAGCATTGCGCATGCGCCGGTGAGTCTCGTGAAAACCAACGTTTGTTAACAGGAGCAAAGGAAGCAAAGTTTCCTTACTTTAGCAAAGGAAAACCAGTCTCCTCTTGGCTTAAATCGAAATCCTCTGACATTCTTCTTTACAAATCTTCGTTTTGTACTTCTAATAAGTGACCGTTGTTTTGGTTTGATCTCTCCCCTGCGCTTCTGCGTTCATCACTTCTCATACGTCATCCGCCTGGAACTGCTTCCATGTACAGCTGTTGGCGCAAGCTACATTAAAGTGATTATTACGTTTTGAATATGGATATTTTTCTTACAGAAATGCATCGATTCGCTACAGGAGGCTTTGTTCACCCACGGGAGCCGTGTGAGACATTTGTTTTTTATTATTGTTTGGCGCTTTTTATTTAACTTCTTTTGGACTGATGCATGCAATACCTGCTGAGTGGCATTAAACAGCTTGAAAGATCAAAGACAACTTTTTATATAACTCCGACTGGATTCGTCTGAAAGAAGAAAGTCATATACAGCTAGAATGACTTGAGTGTGAGTAATTTATGGGCTAATTTTCATTTTTGGGTGAACTAACCCTTTAAGAGTCTGTCAAGTCTGGCGAGTAAACAAAAAAATTTACTAGCCAATGGCGATTCAATTGCCAAGGTGTCCGTAGAGGGTTGTAATATGTCCATGTAATTTGCATATGCATTATGAGTGTAATACATTTTCTGTTCACTTTTTTACATTCTTGTAATTCCAAATATTTTTGCCAATTACAGAAGGAGATGATCGCATTTACCTACGTTTGAAATATTTCAAACCCATTTCTTGATGACAGCTGTGGTTTAGCGTTGTGCTGTAGGTGTGGCAGGTGTGTGCAGGGCTGGGAACTACAGACCACCTCTCTACCTCATTCTAAAGCGTAGCCACTTTGCCAGCCCCTGGCGAGCTCTGATGGAGCTGCCGCCAGCCAGTCAGCAGGAATCCCATCAGCAGTATGGATTTAATCTGCAGACTGGCACACGGAGGAGGTGACGGCCCTTATGCTGCTTTTAGGGGCTTCATGCGTCGGCTTAGATGCTACCTCAGCATCCCTAGAGTCAGTCTAGACTTCAGACTGGGATTTATTATATTATTCTGGAGGGCTGAAATAGGGTAATTGAAATGCCAAAAATTTGAGATGTTAAGAAAAGTTTCAAACATTAGGTGGCATTTGAATGGCAATTTTGTGATTGTGTAGTCGTTTATGCTTAAGAGATTCCTGAGGAGCTGAGCAAAGCTTTACACGCATAATTCATGCATTAGTGCAACATGCAGTCAGAGATTACTGTGCCAACTGCCACTCCTTCATACCGACAAGGGAATGGGAATGCATAATCTAAAGCTTCCCCTTGAAAGAGTGGGGAAATCCCTTTGCTCCTGCCTGCTTGTCGTGTGTGTGTGCGTGCCTGTGCATACGTGAGATTGTGCCATGACTTGGGACCTTATTCAAATGACTGTAAACAAAAACACAGCATTAGTGCTAAGACCCCGCTCTGCTAGTCGTCTTAAGGGGTGTGGCCTCTGCGGAGCAGCCCAAATCTCATTAACGCTTCTGTCAAATGGTCTGAGCGTGTGTATGTGAGACAGCTGGCTCAACACTCCCATGCTGTGCACACACACGCACATCCAATTGCTTGTGCCCTTTACACACACTAACTCAAGGTCTGCCATCTCTGAACTGCCAGAACATGGAGCATTTGCAATTAACCTACATTCATCGTATCACTAAAATAAGATCTGTATGCTTCATTTAACCATTTAGGTGGCTTTCTCGCTGTAGTGGCAAATTTTTCGGAGTATTGCTATTTAGTTGTCTGGTCCTGAACTAGTACTGAATGATTTTCAGAATAGACAAACATTTAAGGTGTTTTGAGTGTTTTAGCATGTTTCTATGCAGCTACTTGAGTGTTTTAGTTAGTAGCAAAAGTATTGCTAATTGATTGCTAGGGTGTTTATTATTAATATCAATATTATTTTATGGTCATTGAAATATTTACAATTTTCAAGCACAATTAAGCGCAGCACACCTGCAGATTTTATTTTAAAAATCACATAAATAGCAATCGGAATTTGTATCAGGAAAAATCTCAATTAGATTTAAAAATAAAAAAAAATTAATTTAAATTTATTTTTTTTCCCATTTATTTTTATTTATAAAGCACAATAAAACAACAATGGTTGACCATTGTGCTGAACAATATAGTTTAAAAGTAATCAAAATACATAAAATGGTAAGATACGATAAACAAATAATAATTTGAAATAATAAACTCCTGTTGGCTCATACACTAAAAGCCTTCTCAAAGAGGTAGGCTTTAAGCCTTGTTTTAAAAAGGGATTCTGTTGCAGTGGTTCTAATAGAGATTGGAAGGCTGTTCCACAATTTAGGGCTGCTATGGCAAAAGCCCGGTCACCTTTTCTCTTCAGCCTAGATCTAGGAACCAATAAAAGTTTCTGATTCGATGACCTTAGACATCTAGCTGGACTGTGTAAACTCAAAAGCTCAGAAAGATACGAAGGTGCCAGTCCATTTAAAACCTTAAAAACAAAAAGTAAAATTTTAAACTCTATTTTAAAATGGACTGGCAGCCAGTGCAAAGAGAGTAGGACAGGGGTAATATGTTCGTATTTGCGAGTGCCAGTCAAAAGTCTAGCAGCTGCATTTTGTACTGTTTGTAGGCGATTCATACATGATTGGTTAATACCAATATACATTGAATTGCAGTAGTCTAGTCGAGATGAGATAAAAGCATGTATAGCTCTCTCGAACTCAGCACAAGTTAAAAAACCCTTCACCTTAGCAAGGAGTCTGAGCTGAAAAAAACTTGATTTAACTACTGCATTTACTTGCTTATCAAAAGTCAAAGCAGAATCAAACACAACACCCACATTTTTTACAGAGGGCTTGACATATGCAGCCAGATCACTTGCTGTATGTGGCCAGATACAGCTAAAGAACCGAACACAGTTGCCTCAGTCAAAAATTTGCCAAAATGTTTATTTTTGTAATAATAAAATGCTGTTTAAATTATCACCATCATCATTATTTTTATTATTAATTAGACTTTAAAAAATTCCTAATTGTAAACGATATTAATAGTGCTGCTTGCTGTAACCATAATACATTGCTTGTTTTAGGGCTGTGCAATTAATCGCATGCGATTGTCATGCGCATCTCGTCAGTAAAGCCGGTGAAAGCAGCCACCTGAAAGCAGGTGATGGCGATTTACTACCAATCACGGAACCGCCTTTACTGACGAGATGCGCTTGACAATCTCATGCGATTAATTGCACAGCCCTAGCTTGTTTGGTATTTCTTTGATTTGATCATTTAGGGGTGCACCAAAATTAAAATTCTGGGCCAAAGCTGAAAATGCTTTTTAATAATTATTTATTATATTATTAGATAATATAAAATTGTTTTGTAAGAATTTTTTAATTTAACTCGATCATTTTAATGGTACTTAATTTAAAAAATATGAGCCACTAAAATAACCAAACTTTTATTGAATGTAAAACAATAAAACTGGACAGAAAATATTAATATTAAATATCAATATTTTATTTTATTCAGTTCTATGCAACAGAATCAGATTTAATTTTTTGTTTAATTATCCAAATAATGTATAGTCCTACAAAGCTATTGTCAGAGCATGTGAGGAGTACATAGCATCATGAGAGGGTAGTGTCATTTTACCAGCGTTACCCAGTACAGCTGGACTACACTGTTAAGGTCTTTGTCCAAAATTTTAGCACGTTAAAAAATAAATACGACCTCACGTTGTGTTAATCACGTTTACACACTGCCTCCGAAACTTTCGTACATCATAAAAAATTCGGATCGGGTTCGATTTTCTGTGTTTTCACATCCGTAGCAAGCATTTTGATAGGAAAGGATGACGAATACAAAAAAACGCATACGAAAATTTCAGCCTAAGTGTGCAATGACCTTTACAGCACAGAAGCATTATTGCAAACAGGAACAAGTATACAACATAGAAATTTCCTGTTGGTGCGTTATTTGAGTGGACTTTGCTCTTCTAGTGAGCATGAGCGGTACATGAGTGGCTTGTTCGCATGGGCCGTGAGCAACTCAATGGAACGCACATTCATAGAGCAGTATATTGAGCGAAGCGTCACACCGCGCAGTGACAACGGCTAGAGGAAGAGTGAAACCTGCACGCTGAACACTGCTGGGCGGTGCAATGCATCTCATATTCAGTAGGGATGGGCATTTCAAGCAAAAATACTATTCGAAAATCGCTGGGTATTATTCGATTATTATTCGAAAATCGCACCCCTCCCCCGCATGCACGCACTCATAGGCTACACACCCATAAACGGAGAGAGATCATTCACGCTTTCAGTCTGTATGTTAACAAACTGTCTAATTCATTAGGGAATAGGCTATCTAAACTCAAGCCATATAATGATTGTAACGTGCTGAAACATACTAAAATAATATAACTGAATGACAGCACTTAATAACATAAGTCAGTCGATTAGCATAAACTGCTCATAAGGCTAGGACATTTTCATTTAAAAAATGAGCATTAAAGGGGTCATATGATGTTGCTAAAAAGAACATTATTTTGTGTATTTGGTGTAATGAAGTGTTTATGCGGTTTAAGGTTCAAAAAACACATTATTTTCCACACACTGCCCAAAAAATTTGCTTTAAATATAAAAAATATAAAATATAAAAACTCTTTAAATTATAAAAAACGTACTTACAATCTGTGAGTCAGAACAGCCGGCATTGTAGTCTACTCTGCCAGGATCAGTAAACAGTCCTCCATAAAATGCGCTGCACACATCTGAATATTTGGGTTGAAGCAATTTAAAACTAAAATCAAAAGTTTGATTAATTCATCCATGAATATCACCAAGTCATAATGACTTTATAGGTCTAAACCATAGACTGTAAAAAAAGATGGATGACGCGTCTCCTATTCCTTCCACTATAGAAAAGTGAAGCCAAAACAGTATGGCCACTCATCTTGCGAAAATGACGTCATTTGGACCCAGAGTCTGCAGTAGTGATCGTGAGGTGGAGCCGCGGTATCAAAGTCCCACTCAAACTCCTGCAGACCCAATCACAAGTTCACAATCATGACACCACACCCTATTTTTATAGCATCAAATAACGAGCTAAAAGCAAACTTATTAGAAAACAACTTATCACAAAAACAAACAATTGAACATTATATCAGCGTGATAACAACTACCTTTAATGACCAAAACCATCTTTCGGAAAATTGTATTGGAAGAGGTATATTATGTCACACTTTACACTTTAGTAAGTTTCGTCTGTGTGTGAAGACAGTAGCGCAAATCCGTGAATGAATGTTCCGAAGTGAAATACACTTCAAAGGAATAAAGATGCAGGCCCGAATTGGCTAATCGGGGAGCACCGGGAAAATTCCCGGTGGGCCGGTCTGTTTTTTGGCCGCGAGGGCCGGTACTGTCATGCCACTGCTATGGGGTTGAAATATGGATGCCTGTATTTAAGGTATCAAAGCGTCCCGTATGAAAGCTATAACACAGTTTGTCCCGTATTCGCAGGCATACGCCATATCACCACCAAACCATATGAATAACAAATTCTCAATTGATAATTAAGCATTATTTATGTGCAAAATTGTTTAATTTGTGAACGTAGCCGTTTAATGAAGGCTTTAAGACCAAGCAGAATCCTCTGCCGGCTGCTCCTGTTTCACAGCGAGCAGGACTTGCGCTTACGTCTGCGATTTGATTTTGGCAAATCAGTTTGGGTGAATGCAATTTATTGATCATAAGCCCAAAATTTAGCAAGGCAGGAAAACATTTAATCTACCTGAGGGGAGACGTCTTTCACTATTGTAAGTTAAGGCTGTTAAATAGAGAAGAAAATATATTAAAAAAAAATGTAACTTCTAGCGCATTCTTAAACTTGGACC
>NW_015552566.1:1402325-1403608 GCF_001515605.1 Sinocyclocheilus anshuiensis
TTAAGCAAAACAAATGTGATTATTTCTGAGAAGTTTTTAACTGCAGGCAGACATTATGGTACAGTAGGCCTACAAATATTTTGTTGGAGATATGCGAGCAAAAAATAATAGATTAAAAAATGTATAATAGAAAGCGCAAAGGCAGCGCTGAAAAGGCCAGTATAATGATAATAATATTTTAAAAAACGAAAGCTGTAGAAAAATATAATGAATTACAAGTCTGTAGAGAACAGTGCGCTATTACAGACTTATATCCTACTGAAGTTTTAATTACACTATTGTAATAGCTGTAGTCAGTCGTGAACTAAAGTGGGCCGCTCTAAGGCATGAAACTCCAGGGCTGAAAATGACTCCCACTCCGGCCCTGGTTGAATGGAATTGAATTGAATTAAAGTTGAATAAACTTCAACTTTACTGTTCAGTGCACTGATGTCAGACTCATTTTGGATAATAAAGTTTATTGTTAAATTGTTAAATGCCCTGCCTCCATTACGTATCTTTGTCACGTAATTATAAGTGTTTGATCACCACATTTGAGTGATCATTGGAAAAAATGTGTTTATGTATATGTATTCTGTTTATGTATATACTGTATTCTATATATATAGTACCAGTCAAATGTTTGGACCCTCGAAGTGTCCAAACTTTTGACTGGTACTGTACTATAATATACAAAAGAATATCGGCCGATATATCGATATCGGCCTTTAGTTACTCCCTAATATCAGTATCGGTATCGGCCCCGAAAAACCCATATCGGTCGGGCTCTAGTTTAAAGGTGGACACGAAAATCGCGGGAGCGAAACACATGTTGCGGGAGCAGGCGGCAATGGTCAGAGATTCAGCGGGAGTGGGTAATATACAAAAGAATATCGGCCGATATATCGATATCGGCCTTTAGTTACTCCCTAATATCAGTATCGGTATCGGCCCCGAAAAACCCATATCGGTCGGGCTCTAGTTTAAAGGTGGACACGAAAATCGCGGGAGCGAAACACATGTTGCGGGAGCAGGCGGCAATGGTCAGAGATTCAGCGGGAGTGGGATTAAGAAAACAGCCAAATCCCGGACAATTATTAATTATTAATTTTGGGCAATTAAGAAATCCCGGCCAGACGCATTTTTGTAGATCCAAAAAGAGGACATGTCCGGGGAAAAGAGGACGTATGGTCACCCTACTTTATAATCTATTGCTAATCAATGTATTCTTTTTAAAGTATGGAACATATTTTCTGCCTCATTCTGTGACAAGAAGCCTCATCAGATCACAAAAGGAAGCATTT
>NW_015552566.1:1403902-1408526 GCF_001515605.1 Sinocyclocheilus anshuiensis
CGTGCATTTTCTCAGTCGGGAAATTATTTTTCACATGCGGTGCCAGTGATGATGCTTCTTATGTCCGTTTCGGAGAAACAGAGGACAAATATTTCAATCGATCGTTCAGGCAAGGCACTGAAATGAGGCACCAAAATCTGCGTTCGGATTTGGTTCTAGTACATACCGGTTACATAGGTACCGGTGCCATATTGGTACCCAACCCTAATTGGAAGTGTAATTAATTTTTTTATTTTGACTCAAGTCCCATTCGTTTACATGGAGAGGGCAGGGTTTATGACCTGTACTGTAGCCAGCCACCAGGGGGGCGATCAAAGAGCCCGCAGCTTCACTTTTCAGGATGTGTGAGGCACATCCACAGCCTGAATGACGGCACTTATGTGAACATTCATTTTAACGTCTGCCTTCATAACAATAACCTATCTCATATTTTTATTCAAAAACTGAGCATGTCCACATGTTCGGGATGAAGACGGGAGGGCAATCTGTTCACAATTTTAGTCTGGCCGCAGAGAACAAACTGATAGCAAGCACATTCGGGCCGATTCCGGCTGAAATGCGGCACTGTCGGCTCAGTCTCGGCATCGGTAAGAAGATAATGGGCCAGAACCCTGCCGACGCTTCAAAACACTTCTGGATGTCAGACGGCTTTTTCTCTATGGGCCGATCTCGGCTGAAAGCTGTTGTACGTGCAGCAGGTCCACACTCGTTGTAGTTGTGTGTATTTACCTTCGGCCCGAGCTCGTTTTGTCACAGGTGGGCCACTGCTAGTGCTAGATTAAGGAAATCCGCCACCGGAGAAAAAGATTTGGCGGTTAAATCCTGACGCAAATCTACAGTATGTGTGTGTGAGACAATGTTGTTGTTCTTCTGTTGTCTTTGACAGCTTTTAGGTGCATTATTGGTGGCGCCACCCTCTGCTTACATGAACATCAGCAACGAAAACATGGAGAATTATTGTCTAAAAAAATCGTACAGCCTATTCGATAATCTATTATTAAATCAACTAATCGAATATTTGAAAATCGTGACCCATCCCTAACATTCGGCCATTTTCTTTCTTTCGAACATGCCATTTTTTGGCAGCCAAAATTTTGGTGCATCACTAATAATCATGGATTCATTACAAGTTCCCTTTTTATTTTAGAATGTTTCCTCTTCATATTACAGGCATTGTTTGACCTATACAGTGTGCTGTAGTGCGGATGAAATAATGAGGCTCTTTGAGAACTGATAAGGTCAGAGTGTTAGATATGCTGTGATACCTGCATTATATCTTTGGGTTCACTAGTTTGAGTCATCTGTTTTGGGATCTCATTTGTTCCATTTAGACATTGAGTGAAAAGGTTTGTTCAACTGGTTCGTACTGGAAACCTGTGTAAAGTCCACTTGGATGGTCAGAGAACACATCGTGTGCACTTACTCCGTGAGGGTGGGACAATATATCGATATGGCGATATATCGTTGTCCTTCTCCATGCGATACGAGAATCGATATCTGGCGCCAAATATCGATATTTTAATTATTACAATAAGGCGCTCTATATAGATTTCCCTGCTCCCAGCGTCTAAAAATGCGTGGAAATCGTGGCGTGAAATTACTCCAGAGCGCTTATTCAATCCATGAGTAGCCTAACCTCTCCGCTCGGATCGCAGGTGGATTTCCCTCACTAACTATATGAGTGAGAGAGTGCCGCCGGCGCGTCCAGTTTTATGTCAACAAACCTGGATGCTCTCCCTCTCTCTCAGATATTGCAAGTGCGCGTTATGCAGTGGGCACCGACCGGCAGAAATATAAATCTGCATCTATGGCATGGACGACGAAACTAAACCTCGTCAGAGCCGTAATGCGGCGCAGAAGTGTGCAGAGTGTGTGCTTGCCGCACGTCTACATTTGAAATAACAAACCTGAGCGTGCAAAAGACTCGATGTGAAAGGCTATTTTTTCCCTGAATGTCATGTGTGTGGGGCTCCGTTTTTATGATGAGAGGAGAGGAAAGGTTGAGAAAACACTCCAGGTAAATTTTGAAATGTACCAGGTTTATATATATATATATATACTGTATAAAGTTGATAAGCAGTTAAATGTGTTGGTTTACACACAAAGAAAAGTGTAAGCTTTTAATAAGTCCAAGAATAAAATGATTAATTTACTTAGCATGTTAAATTTGATTTACAGAACTTTTGTGCTGTTTTCTAACAGTTTGGACTTGAATAAAGAGAAAACTTGCACTTAACCTTTTCACAGGCATTTTGTTTTCATAGTTAGACAGATATCGTGATGTATCGTTATAGGATTGTCTAGCAATATATATATCGATTATCGCAGAATCGCTGTATCGTGATATTATCGCATCGTGAGCCATGTATCGTGATTCGTATCGTATCGTGAGGGACCCTGCGATTCCCACCTCTATTACTCAGCAGAACCACAGCAACCTCTGCTCGGGTGCCTTTTGTCAGGGAATAATCAGCTCTCCTGTAGAATCCCTATATAGAGCTGCACAGAGAGAGTGCTGGCTTTGATGAAAGCCACTTTGTCAGCCATGTTGTTTCATGTACAGGATAGCTGCAGGGGAGATCGGACTCCTTTTTCTGTTTGTACAAAGGTTACCATCTCCTAAAACCTGCAAAGGGACTCATTCTGCAGTCCTGTGATGCCATGTTCTGATACATGATGGCAGCTGGATAATAAGCAAAGCAAATCCACACGCCAGAGGCAGTCAGACAAGATATACCCACATCTTCAGGTATATCAGACAAGATATACCCACAGGGGCTCATCGCAGTCTGATAAGACAGTGTTTGTTTACCGAGGAGAGATGCGCAGGGTTTGTGGAGTCGAGGTGGGAGGGGTACGGGATGCTGTCTGGCTGGCAGTGGTGATGTGGATCCGGAAGCAAGCACTTAGCGGAAATGATGTTAGAGCGAGATGACTCTCCTCCAAAAGGAATGAGGTAATGCTCCTCATCTCTTCTCCTGCAGCCTCTCTCTTATGCTCACTTTACACATCGCACACACATACTGCCACCGCCCTGCTTTAGATTTACAGTTTGACTTGTTCTTCAGCTGCAGATTCAGCCATGTGGTTCTGAAACATACTGTAATTAAATTTTCTGTGTTTTATGATTTATTACATAAATGGTGATAATCAAAAGATTGCATAAATCTGTAATAGTTTAATTAATCTTTTAAAATGTAGTCAAATGAAATTTGAACAATTCTCATGAAATGGTGAAATGCCACTGAAGTGAACTCTCACATTGTGTCAACATTAGGGATATGCCGGTATCAAATTTTCATGTTGCGATTAATTGCTAATGCTTTTATCACGGTATACGGTATTATCACGATGTTGAGATTTAATTTAAAAAAAAAAGTGCTGTCATAATACAGTTTAACAGGTTTAATAACTTTTTTCTTATAACAAAAATAACTGAACATTTAAATGCAATAAAGCAATACAGAAAAATTTATAAAGTTAAAAGTTTTACACAGATTAAAGTGCAAAAGAACTATAAAGACCAATAGGTATCACTTTACAATAAGACCTCATTAGTTAACCTTAGTTAATGCATTAACATTCACAATGAGCAATAGCTACATTTGCTGCAGAAGATATTAATCTTTGTTTAAAAAATACAAGTCTTAGTTCATGTTGACTCATTAAATAACACTGTTGCAACTTTCGATTTTAACAACCTGTTATTAAATATTGGTAACCGGCACAAGTCTAGTCAACATCAGTGCGACAGTTGTCGTGTCACGCCTAAGTCCTCAAAAGTGAAGCCATCGTGTTTCGATCGCCCCCCCAGATGGCTGGTTCCAGTATAGGTCATAAACCCCGGCCTCTTCATGCAACATAATGGGATGTGAAACAAACTAAATAATTAAATTTCACTTCAAATATTTTGTTTTCAAACATGTTTTTTTGTCATTTGATGTAGATTTTATCACTCTGATGTAAGCTAGGGTGTTTGTTTTTTAAATAAGTTTGGTTTTAGTTAGTTATGTGATGCTATAAAAATGGGAGTGTGACGTCATGATTGACAGCTGAGACTGACAGCTTCTCTGAGTGAACTGAGGTGCCAACGGGCTTATTCGGGATCTTCAGGAAGAGATTGGAGTTGTATTTACCTTATTTTAACACAAGCCTCTTATATGGCGACCTGAAGACAAAAATTGGAGCAGTCAGGCTAATTTAAAAAAGGGTCAGGGGCGTGTGCTTGCGGTCGACTCTGTGGGAGTGTGGACGGGACACGGCTCCACTTCGCTCTCTACTGTGCAGACTCTGGTCCCAAATAGGCATGGGCCGATTATCGGTTTCAAGGTATACTACGTTTTGAAAATTTCGCGCTAATATTTTCCGTTATACCGTTCCTGCGGTATGCACTGTTTTTCATGTCTCCTCAAAGACTGAAAGTGTAGGAATCTCTCAGGTTGAGTGCAGTGTAGAGAGTAACACGACCCTCCTCCTCCTGTTGGTGCGAGCGAGCGGTCAGTCACATGCGTGTATGACGGCCGAAGGAGCTTCCTCTGGAACTTACGCAATCGGCAACCGGCCGTTTATTGTTTTATTGCAGCCGATCTCTATTCTGGACTTGCACAAACTGCGTTGCAATGCA
>NW_015552566.1:1409377-1415939 GCF_001515605.1 Sinocyclocheilus anshuiensis
GCAACTCGTCTCTGTTCTGGACTTGCACAAACTGCGTTGCAATGCAATCGTTTTCCAAAATGTCATTTATGTGAAAATATGAAGTCTGTAAACGCCCGTTAACACAGTTGAAGACGGACGCACAGAGAAAAATACTGTAGCAGGCAGATCACTGTTCATGATGCACGAACTATTGAAAGAAAATCCTCAATATTGATTTGGGGGTTTATATGAACGTTTCTGAGGGGAACTGACTCTTCAGAAAAGTTTACGTGGTATTTTCTTTTAATCTCGTCTCTATAGTTCATATTAAAGCAGTATTTCAGCGCAGTGCTGCTTTGTCTACAGTGGTAACCAAGGAAACGCTGTATCTGGTGTTCCAGAAGCGCCTCCTGCTGTCAGAGAGTGAATCTGCATCTCATTCAGAGCTCCTGCTGTTTGCTTCGTTCAGGCATTTAGTATAATTTCACAAAGCTAGTCAGAACATTCTGTTTTTGCTTCAAATTGGGTTATTATTCAATCAAATTATGTATAAGAAATTATATAACTAAATTATATGTATATGAATTATATAACTAAAATTAAATAACTGTAATGTCTTTTCATTTTTCATCTTTTTAGGGCAGCAGTAGCTCTAGCAGCAAATCAAACATCCACATCAAAAGCTGCAGGACAGCCCACAATTCAGAAACAAATCAAAGAAAAAATAAACAAATTCTACTGTTCCTAATATTCTGTATGCTGCTCAAAAACAAAATATATTGTGTGCAGCGGAAAAAAGTTTTTTTAAATTAAATAACTGTAATTACAGATTTAGGTTAAATAAAGAAGTCAGTTATTCTTTTTCTTTTTTTTAGGAAACAAATCAAAGAAAAAATAAACAAATTCTACTGTTCCTAATATTCTGTATGTTGCTCAAAAACAAAATATATTGTGTTCAGCAGTTTTTTTTTTTTAACACATTTTAGAGCTGTAACGACAATACCGTGAAACTGTGATATTTTTGCTTAAGGTTATCATACCGTCAAAATCTCATACCGGCCCATGTCTAGTCCCAAATAAGCGCAATATGGTCGCGCCCTATTGGGACAATGGCTGCTTAATTTTTCTTCAATGGAAGTGAATGAAGGTGCGTCGTCCATCTTTTTTTACAGTCTATGGTCGCACCACGCTGCAATAGCTAAAGTCTGTCTACTCTGGACATGACAAAGCAACCATTGCAAACAATTTGAATTTTGTGTCAGTACATCATAAATAGAACGAGGCATCATTTTACTGTCTGGGAATTGTTGCCGCGACGCATACAGAGTAGAGAGCATCACTAATTTTAATAGGTTCTATAGTATTTTGTCTCACTGTGCTGCTTGCGTCATGGTGTCAGAGCATCTGGAGATGAAGTTCTTGTGGAGTATCCTCATATAGTTGGCAGATGCTGTTAACACCACAAGCGTCATGCATACCTGAGTATGTGTAATTGAAACTGTCCCTACATTTAACCTGTAGCCTACCCACTATAAATATTTGCTAATGTCTGCCCACAAGCAGTTTTCAGAGCAGACAGCCCTTTCTTTATCATAATTATCAGATTCTTTATCATATTTCCATGGAACTCTGGTAAATGCAAATAATGCAAGCTCCTGAACAAACAGGTCAGCTCTTTCAGGCCCCTAACAAAACCATCCATATCATAAGCTAAATTCAGAAAGCATCTCTCAACAGAGTTGGATTCATAGAGGAAATCTTGCAATGACTCATAGCTTTTGAAAGCTAACAACAAAGCATTTGTATTCTCTTTCCCAACATCATAGAAACTGGCCATGATGGCATGAAAATCAGCCCTGATCATATTTCAACTCAATATGAAGCAAAGGAGCCACTGAAGCATGCTGCCTTGTTTGTTTTTGAGAGAAATTAGCTGCAGTTATTTAGGTACAAAAACCATTTGAACCATTTGAAGCAAAGCTGACCTTCATCTCACTCTAACTAAACATAAATTATTATTGTTCTTTTGTTACCTTATTAAAATGATTTTGTTCCTTGTTAACTTATTAAATCTAGCTGACATTGTTTAATTAAAAAGCGGTATACAGTTATTGGAATCAGTGGATTCCCTTGTTAAAGTCAAGTGCACGTATAGATGAGACGCATCATGCAGGCGTCCTATATAAATAGCAGTCTTTTTGCTGTTTAATATTCACAGACACTAGTCCATGTTGTGATTTTAAGTGTACGGGCCTATGTTTGATTTATTCATCTACATTTTGCCAAATTCCGTGGCATTCCATGTTATACAGTAGGGCTGCACGATATATCGTTTCGGCATCGATATCGCAATGTGCGCATCCGTGACAGTCACATCACAGGATGTGCGATGTTTAGTATACTGATCGTTATATTTATACTGATTGTTTTCTTTGCTCACACCCAGACACGGTGTCTACACCGGACGCAACAGCTGTACAGAGATACCCATTTTAAATACATTTAGTAGCAGAGCTACTGCAAGCGATTTTCAGTGCTGGAAATCCATGTATCCTTTGTTGAAACTTCCGCGTCGTTGTGGAGAGCGCAGGTCACGGTTGCTTAGCAACGGCAGACGCCACGAAAGCGCAAGCGCCCGAGCGCTTTGGAAAGGAGAAAGCGGCGTGGCTGGCGTTTTCCACGCGTTTTTAGGCGCGACATGTAAACGGCCCCAAAGTCTGTCTACACCGGACGCGACAAAGCGACCGTTGCATATCATTTGAAATTTGTGTCAGTACATCATAAAGAGAACGAGGCAACAGTTTACTGTCGGGGATTTGTCGTACCGTGCCGCATACTGTAGGCTCTGTGAGAGCCACGCAGATGCACGTGAACACTGAATTCTGTTCACTTCTGCGTCTATTTGTGCCTGAAATATTGTGCTCTGCAAGTATCCTTGTAAATGCAGTTGCTTAGGTGAAGGTAAACAATGGATGTGTAACAGTATATTGGTTCACAGCAGTTTAATGTTCCTGTTGCTTTCTCTGTCATGAACGTTAATCAAACAACAAAACACAAAAAAAACCCGCTTTTAGCTTTAACACAGATTTGTTAGATTTAATTTATAGTGAAAACTATGCAGTGGTATTTTACATTTGATTATTCAATTTCTGTACCTGAATACTGTTAGATTTACTTACCTGAAAAATATAAAGCACTGCTTATTTCATTGGTATCTTTGTTCTGTTATTTATCTATGCTTGTAATTTGTTTATTTCTATGCTGATTTACACACCTACAAAATCACCCCAGTCATTGATTTTTTTTTTTTCCAAATAGAGCTATTGAAGTCATCTGATTTTTTTTTTTCCATATCGCAATATATATCGCAGAAAAAAAAAATATCGCAATGTCAGATATAAAGCACTGCTTATTTCATTTGTATCTTTGTTCTGTTTTTTATCTGTGCTTGTAATTTGTTTATTTCCTATGCTGATTTACTCGCCTACAAAATCACCCCAGTCATTGATTTTTTTTTTTCCAAATAGAGCTATTGAAGTCATCTGATTTTTTTTTTTTCCATATCGCAATATATATTGCAGAAAAAATATATATCGCAATGTGAGTTTTTTCCAATATCGTGCAGCCCTATTATACAGTAAAATTCCATTATGACTGAATTTCTTGATTCTGCCCCGAAAATCTTATGGCCTTACGTACCTGGCTGTTGTCATATTGCGAAGAAGATTGTTTTATTTCATGTTGCAAAAAACCTGATCATCCTAAGTGCTCACTGTGTTTGAATATTCAAATGTTCCCATGCTGCCCAAAAAGGGATGCAGATGTCTAGGGATGCAGATCTGCTGGTTTTGAAACAGTTTAGTTAGTTTGAGGAAGCCCTCTCTTAATGAAGAGTTTCTTTTGTTCCTTGTTTTCAGTATCTCTGCCCACTCAGGTCCATCGCCACTTCGCTTCTCAGGCTGCTCCTCGGTTTCCATGGAGACCAGCCCAAAGCTATGAGCACTCATTTGTTTGTTCACAATGTTTTCTTTTTCTCGCCATCTTCAGTACTACATGTCCTTCCTTACAAGCCTGTTTTGGAGTGCTGGAAGGGTTTTTATAGCTTGGAGAGTTTATTTCCACTTTTTTTTATTTGGATTGCGGCTGTGCAGCTAGCAAGATCGCAAAAAATAGCTATTGTGACTGGCTGTAATTGTGATCTGGGGTTTGGATGATGTGTGGGCAGGTGTGTGAGGTCTAGCATGAGGGGGGGAAGATGCATCTGAGGGTCTAAATGTCATGGCACTTTACCTCATAATGGGAGTTAATTGAAGGTAATTTGTTATTGTTAGTAGGGTTGTGACGGTGAGGAAATTTTCCCACCGGTTAATTGACGTGTGACAACACCGGTAATACCGGTATCACCGCGGGGGCGGGGCGTTCCCTCTTTTCCTCGGCAAGTCAGCTCGACTCACTCTCCTCACTGGAGAAATGAAATCTGATCTGTGATGCGACTGTCGTTCAACTGGATTGAGCAGCCGCGTTCAGTTTTTAATTGTAGTGTCTGTTCTTTTACTGAACTAAATTATTTTTATTACTATAAAAAATCAAAACGACGGTGGGGGTCGGTGACGCGGTGGGCAAGTGACGTAACCAGTGTTGCGGCTTAACACCGGTATCACCGTCAGCACCGTCTATCGTGGCAAGCCTAATTGTTAGGAGACACTGTGCTTGCTTTTTTGCTTGTGCCAACACTGATCTTAGTTTTTGTCCGTCAACGCATCATCCAAGATGAATCGCTGCAGCATCATCTTGTGGCCATCTTAATTATAATCTGAAGATGGATTCAAAAAGGACTCTGATTTCCGCTCTGAGACTAAAGTTACTGTGGTCACATACAGACTGCAGTTAAATGTAGTTGTCACTTGTCTTCATAGTAGTTAATCTTGCCGTTTTATTCAAAAATTTTATTAAATGCTTCAAAGAAGCTCATAAGCACAGTTTAATGTGGGCAACTTGTGTTTTTGACAGATTGCATTTGCTGTTTAATGATCTTCAGGATTGCTTTTCTACAGCACATAACTTACATTTCATGGTTATATTCTTGTCTGTAAATTATGAATTGTTATGAGTTTCTGTTTTGCAAAAAGGCTTGTCCTAACAGCAAGTCGCTTTAAACTTTCAAAGACTTCACTGAATGAGCAAGCTTTCATACTTTTCAGCGAGACAGAGTGTGATAATTGTGACTAAAATGTTCATTTAAATACAATATTTGTTGTTGGGCATTACATTTAAAATGATCATTATTCTGTCTTCATTACTTACCCTCATGACATTCCAAACCTATATAGTTTCTTTCGTAAAACACAAAATAAGATTTTTTTTAAGCATTGGACCCCATTGATGTCCAATTGTATGGACAAATGCAAAAGGCCGTTTAAAAAAAAATAAAATACTCTGTGTTCTGCAAAAGAAAATTATCATTTTGAATATGAGGGTGAGCATTTTTTATTTTTGAATGAATTAAAATGGACCTTATTTAATTGCAATCCAAAATATAAAAGTAGTAATGAGCTACACACAGACTTGGACAAATAATTAATTATCTTTCTCATTAGTTTCTCAGATGTTTTCATTTTTGGTTATTAATGAATGTTTTGACCTGTTGTCATCCAAGGTTTTTGTTAACAACAGTGCAATAGCAAAATGTGGCTTTGCTTGTCACCGGACGCGACACCGCACGCACCAACAGGTTGAGTCTGTCTAGTGTCTACACAGGACATTTGAACTCTGTGTCAGTACCTCATAAATAGAACGAGGCAGTTTACTGTCGGGGATTTGTCATGTCGTGTCGTTGCGCATCCAGTGTAGCATCACTGATTATAATGAGTTTTATAGTATTTTGTCGCGCCGCACAGCTCGCGTCCTGTAGACAGGGTGTATTTAACTTTCTTATTTAGGCTACTTTCTTGTTCAACTGTATTATTTCTTTGATATTTATTTTAGTGTTTTGCAGGCTGTGTATTCACTGACTGAAGTGCTAAAATAAACACGAGCTGACGAGTTAAATCAGGTGTGTTAGATGAGTGAGACAGTGCTGGGCTGCTCCAGGACAGTTTTGAAAACCATTTCTGAGACATGTTCTTAAATGTGACTCATATAAAATATATTACATGCACAGTTTTAAGGCAGCTTTAATCGCCTTTTTGGTAACTTCATGACTTAACTGACCACGGCATTGCATGCACGTAGCGCTTTGATATGAAAGGATACAGGCGACTGCGCGCGCCGGCAGTACCGAGCACAGTACCGTTTCTGCACTCGCTTGACTCGCGCCTGGCACCGAAGTGAAGTGAAACGTCTCCCGTTCTCAGTCGTTCTGCGACTGAATAAATGCACTTCTTGTCAGGAGAAAAAGTGACAGAAGCAGCAGTTGTGAGTGGGGTGGCCAACCCTAGCACCGCCCCTGCGTTAATTGTGTTAAATATTTTTAACATATTAAACTGAAAAAAAATTATCGCCTGCGTTAACGTGCTAATTCCTACCAATATTTGGTCGAGATACAACTATTTGAAAATCTGGAATCTGAGGGTGCAAAAAAATCTAAATACTGAGAAAATCG